>NW_027362767.1:116084244-116304244 GCF_046119375.1 Phyllobates terribilis | reverse complement strand
CACCTCCAATCCCAATCGTAAATTAGGACCGGGCGGGGAGCGCAGCACCAAGGAGCGGGGAGCGAATGACCCGGGCGGGGAAGCCGGCAGTGAAAAGACTTCACCGCCGGCTTTCCCGTTCTGTGCTGCGCTTTCCCGCCGGTTATTTCAAATGAACAGCTGAGGTATCAGGTGATGCCGATCAGCTGTTCATTTGAAGTAGCCGCGGTGCCCTCAGAGGGTTCATGTGAGTTCATGCTTGACTGCATCTTCTGGCGCTGTACCCAACTCATCCAGGTCCCTGGTGCGGTGGCTCACTGGGTAATAAAGGGGTTAAGGCCAGCTTGGCATTATCAGCTGGCCCTAAGCCCGAAATTCATGGGGTCACGCCAATATTAGACATGACCACCATGAATTTCTAGTAAAGTATTTAAAAAAACACAACACCCAGAATAAAGTCCTTTAATTGAAATAAACACACAATTCTTTATTGTTCTAAATTAAACCATACTTACTGTCACGCCCATTCCAGCTGAAGCCAACGATCTCCTGCAATAAAAGTAAAATAATAAAGCAACATCATCCTTACCTTTCCATGGCTCCCACGACAGCTTCAGCTCTGCTACATCGAGATGACAGGTTGGACCGCAGCAGAACGCTGCCATCCAGCCTGTCATCCCGCAGACACTGAGAAGCGCAGGCATACTTCCACTCCTCAGTGTCTGGCTGTGATGGCATAAAGATGAGCCGAGGTCATGTCCAATGAACTCAGCTCACCTCATGTATGTCACTGACAGCGTGGGAGAATTCTCACGCTGAAGCGCTGAGTGCAGGAGAATTTTCCCACGCTGTCAGTGACGTGCATGAGGTGAGCTGAGTTCATTGGACATGAACTCGGCTCATCTGGATGACGTCACAGAGAGACACTGAGGAGCGCAAGCAAGCCTGCGCTTCTCAGTGTCTGCGGGATGACAGGCTGGATGGCAGCGTTCTGCTGCGGTCCAGCCTGTCATCTCGATGTAGCAGAGCTGGAGCTGTCCTGGGAACCATCGAAAGGTAAGGATGAGGTTGGTTTATTATTTTTCTTTTATTGCAGGAGATCGTTGGCTTCAGCTGGAATGGGCGTGATGGTAAGTATGGTTTAATTTAGAACAATAAAGAATTGTGTGTTTATTTCAATTAAAAGGACTTTATTCTGGGTGTTTGTGTTTTTCTTTAACTTTGACTATGGGGTTAGTAATGGGGGTGTCTTATAGACGCCTCTCCATTACTAACCTGGGCTTGATGTCAGCTGGCATTATAAGCTGACATCAACCCCAGCCCTATTACCCCACTGCCACCGCTACAGGGCAGTGGGAAGAGCGAGGCTAAGTGCCAGAATTGGCGCATCCTATGGATGCGCCATTTCTGGGGCGGCTGACGGCTGGTGTTTCTAGCCTGGGAGGGGGCCAATATTCATGGCACCCTTCCTGGGCTATTAAAATCAGCCCCCAGCTGTCTGCCTAGCCTTTGCTAGCTATTAAATTAGGGGGGACCCCACGTTATTTTTTTTGGGGGGGTTCCCCCATTTTAATAGCTAGTAAAGGCTAGGTATTCAGCTGGGGGCTGATATTAGTTGCCTGGGAAGCTCCGTGGGTATTACCCCCTTCCCAGGCTTCAAACATCTGCCCCAGCTGTCTGCTTAACCTCCGCTAGAGCCTAAAATTAAGGGGAACCCCACGCCAATTTTTTTTTAAATAAATCCTTTATTTTAACACTAAATGACAAGTACAGTAATCAACACTGTCACTGTACTTCATATATATGTGACTGACATGTTTCTATCTATCTAATCTATGTGTGATTCTCTATTCTTTCTATTCTAAATTGTCGGGTACAGATGCTGAATTGCCGGCCGGCTTTCTTAAAGAGACGGTGCACGAAAACACTAATATTTTTTTAAATAAATCCTTTACACTAAATGACAAGTACAGTAAGCAACACTGTCACTGTACTTCATATATATGTGACTGACATGTTTCTATCTATCTAATCTATGTGTGAAGCTCTATTCTTTCTGTTGTAAATTGTCGGGCACCGGTGTATGCCGCTGATGAATTGCCGGCTTTTCATGTCATTCTACATTATTCTTAGTTGTTTTACTTCATGTAGAATTAACCTACAAGGAAAGAAAGGGTTTATTTTCATTCCGATATTTGTGTCCCATTGACTTGCATTGGTTTCCGGTATCGGAATCGGCGATATCCGATACTTTTTGGGTATCGGCCCGATCCAATCCGATACGATATTTCCTGATATCGGAAGGTATCGCTCAACACTAATCATTATCCATTTGTAATCTTAAGAGGTTGACCAGCAAATTGCTGTATGGAATGATAAAAAGTCAATATTCTAGACAAAACGCTAGTATTGATTTTTTTATCTCACTTTATTGTTTTGAAACTTCTTTATTCAGGCAAAAATTAACATATTTTCAATTAGAATAATCTTAGAAAATATTCCTGTGTAATAAAAATTGTACCCACTATGCCACTTCAAACTGTCTAAAAAGTTAGGTGTTTTGATTTCTAGAGTGCTAAATTGCTGTTACACACTTGTTGTGGTGCCATGTGGTGTTTTTTTAATTTCCAGGATCTTTGAGAGCACAAGTCACCGGCTGGGACTGAGCTCTGCTACATGCTGCTGCAACTCCACCAACTACTTACCCCACCACCGCACAGGCTTCACTACCTGACGAAGCACCCTTAAGGAGGTAATTAAAAAGGACCATACCACCTTGCTTACTCCTTTTGCACCAACATCCTACTCAGTCTCAGGAGGTCCAGGGACCTTGCCCTGTTAGTGTCACGGGTGTGTCGCCACGAAGATCGTCACGATTACACAGCCTGACTTCTCGCAGCTGAGTTTTTGGTGCTTTGTGTTTTTCGGCAGTGAGGGAGTTAACTCTCTCTCTCTCTGTGCTAGACGAGGTCCAGCCTCGCCCAGCTGCAATCAATGCTGCTGTAGTGGGACTCATTCAAATGCCTGCCGGTCTGTTAGGGAAGTGTCGGTGAAAGCATTTCATACAGACATACAGAGCGGATCGTGGTGTTTTGGAGTTCTGAGCTAAGTGTATTTGGTGTGATTTTTCCCTTCCTCGCTTTATCATTTATCTCCTTTCCCGTTGGTGTTCCCTCTGTTGTTGTGAGTAGTTTTTGTATGCAAGGTGGTTTTTGGTTTGACCCTTGTACTGTCTCATTCGTCTAAGTACTGAGTGTTGGCATATTATTTCCTGTCCCCTATTGTTGTGATCGGGGTCCTTCTCAGGACTAGATTACTGAGGTGCAGGGATCCTCAGGAGGTAGGGGTTACGCTGCCGGCCTAGACCTCTGTACCTTTAACAGTACCTCCAGGTAGAGGGATTAGTCAGGGCCCCAGCTTAGGGTCAGCTTAGGCCCCTGACCTCCAGTACGCAGAGACAGCGTGACATTTTCACCGACCAACTAAGATTCTCTCCAGCTACCATGGATCCAGTAGCCAGTCTAGCTCGGCAGTTGCAGAGTTTGTCCATGGAGCTGGCGGACGTTAGGTCTAAGGTTTTATATCCCCAGGAGCAAGCCGGACCAGAACCTAAAGTAGCTCTCCCTGACAGGTTCACTGGGGGGCGGGACAAGTTTTTTGTTTTCTGGGAGGCATGCAAGTTGTACTTTCGGCTGCGGCCTCGGTCATCGGGGAGTGAAGAACAAAGGGTGGGAATAGTCATCTCGCTCCTACAAGGGGACCCACAATCTTGGGCGTTCTCTCTTCCCCCGGGCTCCCCGGCTCTCCAGTCAGTGGATAGGTTTTTTGCAGCTCTGGGTCTCGTATATGATGACCCGGATCGGATCTCCCTTGCTGAATCTAAGTTACGTAGGATCCAGCAGGGAGATCGTCCGGCGGAGAAATTCTGTTCGGAGTTCCGTAGGTGGGCCACGGACACCCAGTGGAATGACCCGGCTCTTAGGAGCCAGTTTTGTCAAGGTTTATCCGACAAATTAAAGGATGTGTTGGCACAGTATGACTCTCCCACATCACTGGAAGCCGCTATGGCCCTTGCTATTCGCATTGACAGACGGCTTCGGGAGAGGTGCGGGATAACTCCACCCCCTGTGATGACTCCACCTCCTACAAGGTCCCCTCATATGGTGGTTCCCCTGGTCAGTCCAGAGGAGCCTATGCAATTAGGAGGGACATCATTTCGGGGGAGGGGACCGGTGGTGCGCCATAAGACAGGAAGGTGTTTCTTCTGCGGGAGAAAGGGACATTTTATTGGGGGGTGTCCATCCCGTCCCTTGCAGAGTGAAGAGTCGTCGGAAAACTGTTGATCCCAGGTTGTGTGGTGGACGGCAATCTGGGAGTAGGTATTTCGTCCCTAGGTTCGTCTCAGTTTCTCATACCGGCGGAGGTGGTGGTGGGTACGAGAACTGAGAGGATATCTGTTCTTCTGGATAGTGGGGCCGGGGCTAATCTGGTGGACGCTCGGTTTGCCCGGGTTCAAGGTATGCGATTGAGTGAGTTGGCTAAACCCATCCCCATATTCTCGATCGATGCCAGGCCTCTCGGTCAGGGAAGTTTTTTGCAAGCTGTGCATAACGTAAAACTTCAAGTGGGGGCGATACATAAAGAACTGTTGTCTTGCTACGTGTTGGAGGGTCTTCCTACTCCTATAGTGTTGGGCCTTCCTTGGTTAACTAAGCATAACCCGGTTATTAATTGGCAATTCAGAGAGATAAGCCAATGGAGTAAATTCTGTAATAAAAACTGCATGAATACGGTCATCGGTGCGGTTACTCCTAGGGTCTTGCCTCCATTTCTGGCGGACTTTGAGGATGTATTCTCGGAGAAAGGGTGTCAGGAACTACCTCCTCATCGCGAGTATGACTGTTCTGTAAAACTGCTCCCTGAGGCCAAGTTACCTAAAGCTAGGTTGTATAACCTTTCTGGTCCTGAGAGGCAGGCCATGAAGGATTATATTTCAGAAAGTCTGGCTAAGGGGCATATTAGACCTTCATCTTCACCGGTGGCCGCGGGGTTCTTCTTTGTTAAGAAGAAAGATGGAGGCCTACGCCCTTGCCTGGATTTCCGTGAACTTAATCGGATTACGGTCCGAGATCCGTATCCGCTCCCACTTATTCCCGATCTCTTTAATCAGATCGTGGGCGCCAATTGGTTCTCTAAGTTGGATCTCAGGGGGGCGTACAATCTGATTAGGATGAAGGAGGGGGATGAGTGGAAGACGGCGTTTAACACTCCGGAGGGGCATTATGAGAACCTTGTCATGCCATTCGGTCTGACTAATGCCCCGGCGGTGTTCCAACACTTTGTTAATGACATTTTTCGCCGCCTGGTGGGACAGTTTGTTGTCATATATCTGGATGATATCTTAATTTACTCGCCGGATCTGGTGTCTCATCAGGAGCACGTTAGGCAGGTGTTACAGATCTTGCGGGATAATAAACTGTATGCCAAATGGGAAAAGTGTGTGTTCGCCGTACAGGAACTCCAGTTTTTAGGCTTCCTGGTTTCAGCGTCCGGTTTTCGTATGGACCCTGGGAAAGTGCGGGCAGTTCTTGAGTGGGATCGGCCAGAGAATCTTAAGGCACTACAACGTTTCCTGGGGTTTGCTAATTATTACCGGAAGTTCATTCGGAATTTCTCTTCCATGGTTAAGCCTCTCACAGACATGACTAAAAAGGGGACGGATTTTTCTAGGTGGTCTGACAAGGCTTGTTGTAGCGCCGGCGTCCCTGCCCTCTGCTAGGCAGGGACGCTGTTCCCCTCACCTCTCTGCTGCTAGCCCGGCGTCCTCCTCCCGCTCTGCTGGCAGCGCGCGCTCCTTCCCGGCCACTGTGCTTAGGGCGCGCGCGCGCTCCCTCCCTCTTAAAGGGGACGCGCGCCGTCCTAAGGAGTCCCCGGCCAACGGCCGGAGGACTTCACCATTTATAAGGCACCTCCTCCAAAATGGAGGTGCCCGAGCAATGTTGTTGCACTGTTCACTACTCTGCTTCAGCCCTCGGGTCCCGTTGCCAGTTACCTGCCAGTTACCTGCCAGATTCCTGCCAGCTTGCTGTCTTATTCCTGCCTGATATCCTGCTACCTGCCTGCTAGCCTGAGGTCCGACGGTCTGCCTTCCAACTCCTGTCAGTCTGTCTATGGACCAGCTTGCCCGCTCACCTGGGAGCGCACATCTGCTACCTGCCTGCTAGCCTACCTGGAGGCTCCGCCGTCACGTGCTGTGACCACCTGCCATTCCAGAGACTCCTGACCGCTCACCTGGGAGCGCACACCTGTTACCTGCCTGCTAGCCTACCTGGAGACTCCGCCGTCACGTGCTGTGACCACCTGCCATTCCAGAGACTCTCGCTTGCTCACCTGGGAGCACACATCTACCATCTGCCTGCTAGCCTACCTGGAGGCTCTGCCATCACAGGTCGTACCTACCCTTTACCCAGAGACTGCCCCGTTCACTTGCCGTGACCTCCTGCCCGTTCATCCAGAGACTGCCCCGGTCACTTGCCGTGACCTCCTGCCCGTTCATCCAGAGACTGCCCCGGGCACTTGCCGTGACCTCCAGCCCGTTCACTCAGAGACTGTCCCGGTCACCTGCTGTGACTGCCTGCCCGTCTTCCCTGGTCGCCACCCGCTCCCTTACAAGGACCGCCCCCTTGTATAGTAGCTCAGAGGTTCCGCCTCCCAGACCCGTTACACTTGTCAAGCATTCTCCTCCTTGAAAAAATGTTTTGCCTCGGCACCCATACTCATTCAACCTGATGCGTTACAGCCATTCATTGTAGAGGTAGACGCTTCCGAGGTAGGGGTGGGAGCAGTGTTGTCACAAGGTTCGTCCCGTGGTAAGTGGCATCCGTGCGCCTTTTTCTCTAATAAATTGTCGTCCGCTGAGAGGAATTACGATGTCGGCAATAGGGAACTCTTGGCCATTAAGTTAGCTTTTGAGGAGTGGCGCCATTTTTTAGAGGGGGCAGTCCATCCGGTCACCGTCATCACCGATCACAAGAACCTGCTATATCTGGAGTCCGCAAAATGTCTGAATCCCAGACAAGCTAGGTGGTCATTGTTTTTTACCAGGTTTAATTTTGTCGTTACATATCGTCCTGGGTCAAAAAATGTAAAGGCGGATGCCTTATCTCGTAGTTTCCCTGGGGCCGGGAATACGGACGACCCGGTTCCTATCCTTCAGGAGGGGGTGGTGGTTTCGGCAGTATGCTCTGAGCTTGAGGAGGAGGTATTGGAGGCTCAGAGGGACGCCCCTGTTGGACCTTCGGAGAGACTGTTTGTTCCAGATCAGTTGCGACAAAAGGTGATCGAGGCACACCATAACTCAGCTTTGGCAGGACACCCGGGGAGTAAAGCAACGGTGGATCTCCTCTCGCGTCGGTTTTGGTGGCCTAACTTACATAAGGAGGTGGTAACTTTTGTCGCGTCCTGTGGGGTTTGTGCGCGCTCTAAGACCTCACATACCCGTCCGTCTGGGGCCCTCTTACCTTTGAAGATCCCGGAGCGTCCTTGGACTCATCTGTCTATGGACTTTATTACGGACCTCCCTCCGTCTTCGGGTAAAACGGTCATACTCGTTGTAGTGGACAGGTAAAGCAAGATGGCACATTTTATCGCTCTTCCTGCTCTTCCTAATGCTAAAACTCTTGCGCAGGTGTTCATTGGGGAGATTGTGAGGCTTCACGGGGTACCCTCCGAGGTGGTGTCAGATCGGGGGTCTCAGTTTGTGTCCAAATTCTGGAAGGCGTTTTGTATACGGCGGGGGATGCATTTATCGTTCTCATCGGCATTTCATCCTCAGACCAATGGTCAGACGGAACGTATGAACCAGAGCTTGGAGACATATCTCCGGTGTTTTGTGTCAGAGAACCAGGAGGACTGGGCTTCTTTCTTACCTCTGGCAGAGTTTGCTCTTAATAATAGGTGGAGCGAGTCCACTGGTAAGTCCCCGTTTTTTGGGGCATATGGTTTTCACCCCCAGTTTTGTACTTTCAGTAGGGGGGGCTCTTCGGGGGTTCCTGAGGAGGAACGATTTTCCTCATCACTCGCTTCAGTATGGAGAGGAGTACTGAATACTATGGGGAACCGATACAAACGTATGGCTGATAGGAGGAGAGTGTCTGGTCCGGACCTAAGTGTGAACGATCGGGTATGGTTGTCTACCAGGAATATAAAACTTAAGGTTCCCTCCTGGAAACTGGGTCCCAGGTTCATCGGGCCGTACAGGATCAGTTCTACAATTAATCCGGTGGCATTCCGTCTTGACCTCCCCCCTACGTTTAAAATTCACAACGTGTTCCACAGATCGTTGCTTAAGAGGTATGTGGCGCCGGTGGTACCGTCACCTTTACCTCCCCCTCCAGTGGTGGTCAATGGTAACTTGGAGTTCCAGGTATCGAGGGTCATCGATTCACGCTTTAATCGCCGGTCCCTTCAGTACCTGGTTCATTGGAAGGGGTATGGTCCTGAGGAGAGGATGTGGGTTCCTGCGTCGGATATTAACGCAGACCGATTAGTTCGGGCCTTCCACACGACTCACCCGAATAAACCTGGCCCTGAGGGTCCGGAGGCCCCTCGTAGAAGGGGGGGTACTGTCACGGGTGTGTTGCCACGAAGATCGTCACGATTACACAGCCTGACTTCTCGCAGCTGAGTTTTTGGTGCTTTGTGTTTTTCGGCAGTGAGGGAGTTAACTCTCTCTCTCTCTCTCTCTGTGCTAGACAAGGTCCAGCCTCGCCCAGCTGCAATCAATGCTGCTGTAGTGGGACTCATTCAAATGCCTGCCGGTCTGTTAGGGAAGTGTCGGTGAAAGCATTTCATACAGACATACAGAGCGGATCGTGGTGTTTTGGAGTTCTGAGCTAAGTGTATTTGGTGTGATTTTTCCCTTCCTCGCTTTATTATTTATCTCCTTTCCCGTTGGTGTTCCCTCTGTTGTTGTGAGTAGTTTTTGTATGCAAGGTGGTTTTTGGTTTGACCCTTGTACTGTCTCGTTCGTCTAAGTACTGAGTGTTGGCATATTATTTCCTGTCCCCTATTGTTGTGATCGGGGTCCTTCTCAGGACTAGATTACTGAGGTGCAGGGATCCTCAGGAGGTAGGGGTTACGCTGGCGGCCTGGACCTCTGTACCTTTAACAGTACCTCCAGGTAGAGGGATTAGTCAGGGCCCCAGCTTAGGGTCAGCTTAGGCCCCTGACCTCCAGTACGCAGAGACAGCGTGACAGTTAGTCAGTTTTTTCCCGTCGGATCCACAACGTCCTACGAGACTGTTTAATAGCACGGAACACCTAGACTCATCCAGGTGTATTACCACCTCAAACTAAATTGACCTTTTATGTGACCTATGTACCAACCGCTTCCAATACGAATTTGATCCTAAACAGGACTCCCTGCAATCAGGACCATCATCCACATACCCCTTTTGTATTGGTTTTAATAATTTTTAATGTACATCATTCTATTTTAATAAAATATACCTTTTACCCTACCACTTCTCACTACTTCTTGCAATCTCGTAGTCCAGCGCAAATTATCTCATTGTCTATTACAATTTTCTATTTGGGCACTTTGTGGCTAGTGCCCCAATTTGCAGCAGGACTATCAGACCATCTACTAGCGCCACTGTACTTCTTTTTTAACGTACTTTTTTATTTTTTTTAATTTCCGCTCAGATCTTCCATCAATTGTGCCCAGTGCCAGTGGTCACACATGTACAGTAGATCAGTTCTGTCTATTGTACAGACCAGACAATAACATATGGCATAGAAGAAGCAAAACCATAATCCTAGCATTAGATATTTTGAGGAAGAATCAAAAGAGGGGGCACAAGAGGGGGTAACAAATATGTAACAGCAATATTTAGACACTGGGCCATTTTTTAATACATTATTCTAATTAAAAATATATGTTCTTAGGGCAATCCCTTTAATTCATGTAAGGCAAATAGAGAGCTAAAACTGTCAAATTTTGGCCAGATATAAACAAAGACTAGACAGCCTTAACCCTTTAATGCTCCATGACGTACTATTACATCATGGAATGTTTCAAGATGTTTGGAGCGGGCTCAGAAGTGGAGCCCGTTCCAAACAGGGCAGATACCAGGTATGTTACATACTGTAGCTGGCATCTGCCTTCAGCAGCTGCAGTTAACCTCCTAAATGCTGCTGTCAATCACTGACATTGACACTTAAGCAATGTGATCCCGGGGATCTGATGGGTTGCTATGAAAACTGGATGTGGCTGGATGTCGGCCATATTATTTCTCCTGTGATATCCAGTCACAGGCAGGGTGTTATAGTAGACGCTGATTTTTACTTTATACAACAATAGTTTAGTATACCATTGCAGGTTCAAGTCCCCTATTGGGACTAAAAAATTAAAGTGAAAATCAAAAAAATAAAAATGGAAAAAAAACAAATAGAAAATTTAAAATATTGCTGCATTAATTTAACCGGATCAGTAAATGCTGTAAGGAGGAACAAAATATGAAACGCCAGTATTGTGTTTTTTATGATTGCAGCAACTCCGCAAAAAAAAAGAAAAAAAAAAGAAAGTAATACAAAGCAAATAAGACGTTGTACATACCCAAAAATGGTATTAATAAAAATGTCAGTTCATGGCACAAAAAACAAGCTTTCGTACACTTCTATTAAAAGGAAAGATAAAAAGGCTATGGGTCTCGGGAAATGAGAAAACAAAAATTGTGAGCAACTAAAATAGTAAAATAAATATGACCATAATCGAACAGACCTAAAGAATCATGTTGCCAGATAATTTTTACTGCACAATTAACAACGTAAAACTAAAACCCAGAAAACAATGGTGGAATTGCGGTTGGGGTGGTGGGGTGGTTCACCATTTCACTGCATTTGGACTTTCTTTTTTGCCATTTTCCTGTACACTGTATAGTAAAATAAATTAATGGTATGATTCAGAAATACAGCTTGTCCAGCAAAAAAACAAGCCCCCGTACATCTGTATGGACATTAGAATAAAAAGGCTATTGCAATTTGAGTAAGGAGAGGAGAAAATGAAAACGTAAAAAAAAAAAAAAAAAATTGTCTGCGTCTAGAGATGAGCAGATTGATTTACGGGACTCCTATCCGGCATCCGGGTCTGTGGTCCCTGTCAACAGGATAGGAGCTCGGCAAATCTCTCATCTTCCAGCCTCCGAGGAGCAACATTACATTTGTTAGGGCTAGTGTGACGCCATGTGAGCGGCATGATGCATGCCGCTCCTCGGAGGCTGGAAGGTAGGAGACTTGCAGCGCTAGCACACATCTGGACGCTGAATGGGAGAGTCCCGAGAATGGATCCACTCATCCCTAGCTGTGTCCATAAGGGGTTAAAATTTACCGAATTTATAATGCCTTTTTTTAATGCTGTTTGATGAATTTGGTACATCTTTACACTGTCATTTACACCACTTATTAGTTGGCTTACGTTATCCCACAAATTTAGAACAAAACGTTGGGGCAATTTTGATGCGTACATCAAATGTTAAACGCACGGAAAGCACAAGTAAGGGAGAGCTGCTACTTAGAATTCTTTTGATTTTTTTAAAGTATTTTTTGTCATTTCAAAGCACCCCCCTGATATTTTATAAGGTTAGAACTGAATATAGATATGATATAAAATGAATGTGAATCCATTTTTTTTTGCTCCATAAATTAATGGCACATTAATCCTGTAAGGATGCAATCATGAATCACAATTTCGCATCTTGTTTATATATCTGCTTCATAGGCATCATAGAACAGCCATTTCCCCTTTTTGTACGTATTTCCTGATTGAGAATTTGGCTTTTATCTGAGGGCACAACTGTGATATCTAAATATCTGATTTCAAGCTATGTATGATGTGTATTAGACCAGCAGGGGAGGGGGCGTACAGTGTGTGAAATGGAAAAAAAATTACTAAATGATTATTTTTCATGTATGTAAAAAGAGAATACTTGCCAGTTATAGTTTGTACTGATAATCAATTAGCATGACTACTAAATATTTGTATCTTTGTATCCATTCAAGATCAAGAAAAATTGTAGCTCTAACAAACATTACCTATAACTTGTCTAGCTTCTTTGTATAGGGCTTTTTCAAACTATCAGTTACAATTACAACCCTTGGGAATTCTTTTTGTATGATATTTCACTTGATTGCCATTTTCCTAGGTTCATATGGACTGCAAAACAAGGACCAATCATGTCGGATTTTAAAATGTGAGATATGCAATTTTACAAATATCTGGTGCCTAATTAATTTCATATGCACTTGAAAATGTATTCGCATTCTTAGGGCCGGATGCATCAAAGCTTTCACACCAAAATTCTGGTGTAAAAACTTTGGAAGGTCACAAAATTTACGCAACTCAGAGTTGCTCCTAAAGTTTGTGACTTTTGGTATCTTAACGTCAGTTTCTCCCAGCTTTGCCAAATGGGCTGAGCTGGGGAAACATGGGGCATGGCAGGGGTGTGATACTAAAACTCGTCCAATTCATACCTGCTTGGAGTACCATTTCTAGAGTAGCGTACACCACTCGTGAGATGCTCCAGATTCATGAGGAAGTGCGCACTTCTTCGTGTATCAGGAGCATCTGACCCCAGCACACCCCCTCATCAAAACCACGATGAACAACTCCAGTTATTATGAATCGGCCCTTTAGTGTTTACTTTGCTGAAACTGAAATTATACAGATTTAGGACCAGAGATTAGCAGATACGAGAAATTCGAATTTGCCAAATTACTGGGAAATTGGATTTGTAGCAAATTTATAGAATGTCCCTTATTATGTGCTCAAAGAATCCAAGTATCTTCCGTCCACAAAAGATATTTTTATTGACACCAGTGTCGCAAAAGAAAAATAGATAAGTTTAGGCTACGCAGGGCCTCTATCAAGCCAAGAAGAAAATGGATACGGAGTGGTGCATGGGATATACCCTGTATAAATGTCCCTTATTATTAGTCTCTCCAGATCCTAGAGCAATAATAAACGTAAAATGTAGAAAAAAAAAAAAAAAAACTATTCTCTACCTGCTCACCTCTGCTGTTCCCTGTACAATCATCATTGCATCTGCTTACCAATGGCTGCATCTTCATGCAAGGTCACCCCAGGCCTAGTTGTGGCCAGAAGTCCCAGCCTAGCGTATAGATGAAGCACGGTGGTGGCAGTAAGAAGATGTGTTGAGTAAGGACTGTATCGAGTACAGTGAGCAGCAGAGCTGAGTGAGGTGAGTATTTTTTTTAAAAAAAAATTTCTAGCCTTCTATGGTTCAGCAAAAAAAATCGTTTTTTTGATGAATTTGTGAGGAGCAAATTACAAAAAAAAACAGAAAAAAACAAAAAAAAACCCACAGCATTCTGGAGAATGTGGATTTTTTTAAAATCAAAGAACAACTAAATTCCACACAAATAAATTTCACCGCAGCGGTAAGAAGATATGTGAGGACTGTAATGGGAAGAGTGAGCAGCAGAGTTGGCTGGTGAGGCAAGCAGTGAAGGAGTATTTTTTTTTGTAACTTTCATGGCTCGGCAAAAAAATTCAGTTTTGCTGAGTTTGCGAGGAGCAAATTACAGATAAAAAAAAAAAAATCAGCATTCAGGAGAATACAGATTTTTGTAGAATTCAATTCCACGCAGATGAATTTGTCCAACTCTTCTTATGACTATTCCGTTAGTACTTCACTCCTTAGCCACCAATTTCCTCTTCTCAGCTATAACTAACGACATGAAGTCATTTCTATATTTATCAACTTTAAAACATGTTACCCCTTATATATTATTCCCAAACTAGTGTGTTAAAGTAAATTATTAATTTTAGAGATGTGAGTCACATTTACTGTATGCTCGAATCTTCTCATACCATAGCAATTCTTCATACCGTATATCTGGAAATATTGGGTATTGTCCAGGAAGGGTTTATTTGTCCTTAAAAGTTGGATGACAAAGTCTTCTTATCTTCCTTTTTAAGTACATTCGTGTATTCTTAAGGCACCTTACTTATTCAATTTCCATGAGTAATCCATTTGTATCTCAATAAGGAAGTTACCAATAGCCAGAGAAAGGAAATAGTTAAATCCCTTTTCATTCAGTACACCCCACTTCCCATCCCCACCCTATGAGAACAGGAAGCTGAAAAGGAAAAGCTTTCCCAAGTCCAGCAGCTGGGAACGAGGGACTCGGAACAATATATACACGAGTACCAACAATAAAATGACCCCCATCCCCCAAACAGAGGAAACTAGACAGACACTTCTTCAAACAAGTACAACACTATTCTTTGTTACTACACAAACTAACATTTAGGATAAAGGTTATTTTTTTACCTATTGTATTTTAACCATTCTTTGAAACCGATCATTGACTCGTGATTTTTCATTGTAAAATGTATTATTTTCGTTGTTGCATATGTTACTTCCAGTAATATACTAAAAGCGTACACTCAGACAATAAAGAAAGGAGTTTTCCAGGATTTTTTTTTTTACTACACAGGCTCACTCATTGTAAAAATATTAAAATAAGCTTTACTCATCCATTGCAGGTCCAGTGCTTGTGCCTACTACATTGGCATCATGCTGGAGTTGTGACAACACTGCTGCAGCTTGTCAACCAAGACTGGATGCAGAGGTAGAGAGGAAGCACTGGATCGGCGATGGATGAGTAAAGCTTATTTTATTATTTTTTATTGTGCGCAAACCTATCCAGTAAGAAAAATAAATCCTGGAAACCCTATGGAGTATTTGTTTCATCAATATAGGCAACATGTTGCTGAAAAATGTGTTAAAATAGATTTTGAGTTGTGACTAGTGATGAGCGAGCACTAAAATGCTTGGGTGCTCATTGCTCGAGTCGAGTAAATTGGAATACTCGGGTGCTCGACCCGAGCGACAAGCCCAATGTAAGTCTATAGGAAACTCGAGCATTTTTCAGGCGGCTCCCCACAGCGGTCAGCAGAGGGCCTAAAAACTGCCCAAATCGATGAGAACAGTGCTCAAATGACAAGGGAACAGCATGGGGAAGACCCCTGGAAGCATTTCTGACTCCCAGGTCACTGCTGTGAACAACGCTGTCAGAGGTATTATGCCACTTTTACGGACTCACAATAAAACATATGAAAACAAAACCAAAATGGATTTTCCTGGGAAATATGTTAAGGAACATCCTTTCCAGGGTAATGACTGGTATATAAGACAAAATAAATATACAAAACTCCTCGGGCTATGTTCACACGTAGCATTTTGCATTGCTTTCATCAAAGACAAATGCATTCACTGGTAAATGTCATTTTAACATTTTACAACCATATCTGACCATGTGGTGTGTGAGACATGATCAGACACATCCTGTTTAATTTGTGAAGGAGGGACTCTGAAAGTTACAAACACTATTTTTATAGGGCCATCAGGCATCCCTTATAATTCTTAAAGGGCCAGCAGTCGGCTATGTTTTGATGTTCCCATTATTAAAGAATGGGTCTCCTATACTATTATTGCGTATGCAGTGACTGCAAGGGCTGCCAAAAATTTGGATGCACCCCAATACCCCTTTGAAGAGACTTAGAAAAGGGTCTCAGTAAAAAAAAAATTACCATTATAAAGGAGTCGGTCTCCTACAGTGGTAATGTCATGCAGTGACTACAAGGGCTGCCAAAATTTGGGAAAAACCCCAACAACTTAAAGACAAATAGAGCTGGGCCACAGTAACGAGTACGACATGTTCCCATTAGAAAGGAGAGGGTCTGCTATACAGTAATAGGGCATGCAGTGAGTCCAACGGCTGCCAAAATTTAGGAAAAACCCTACTAACAATTTAAAGACACAGAGCTGAGCCACAGTAACAGCATGTTCTCATTAGAAAGGAGAGGGTCTGCTATCCAGTTATAGGAGGTAGAGGTCGGAAGTGGGTTTCCAATACTGTTTGCCTATCCAGTGAATGCAATGGCTGCCAAAAATTTGGAGGAAGTCCAATGTCCCTTGCAAGAGATGTAGATATGGTGATATGGTGATGATATGGTGGTGGAGGACGAGGATGAACAGAAGGAGTAAGACAAGAGCAAATAGACAAAATCAGAAAGCGTATACCCATGTCTGGGTGTTAAGACAGAGGTGCATGGGAATAGTGTTAGATATCCCAAAAAAAGGACACTGAATTTGAGTTTATGTTACGCTGCTATCATTTGGTGGTGTTGAGAAGTCTGGCCCAATCCAGCCCTTGTTCATTTTTATAAGAGTCAGCCTGTCAGCATTTTCAGTTGACAGGTGGATGCACCTATCGGTTAGAATTCCACCAGCGGCACTAAAAACCCGCTCTGACAAAACGCTAGCGGCAGGGGAGGCCAGGACATCCAAGGCGTAGAGAGCCAGTTCATGCCATGTATCCAGCATGGATACCCAATAATTATAAGGCATACAGGAATCACGGAGGATGATGGTACGGTCGGCAAGGTACTCCCTCACAATCTTCCGAAACTTTTTCCTCCTTGTGAGAGTACCCCGCGCCTCAGGGCCTGTGTGATGGGAGGGTCTGAGAAAACTGTCCCAGAACTTTGACAGTGTTCCCCTGCCTCTGCTGGATTGCATTAATTTCTCTCTCGCCTATACTCCTTGGTTATCCAACGAACTAGGACCTCTGCCGCCAGCGTTTTCAGATGGGAATTTTTTAAATAATTCTGCAACAAGGGCCTTCTTGTACTGCCCCATTTTATTATACCTGTCCTGCGCGGGAATAATAGACAGAAAGTTCTCCTTGTAGCATGGGTCTAGAAGTGTCACCAACCAGTAATGACTGTCACCCAAACATTGGACAACACGAGGGTCACAGGAAAGGCAACGTAACAAATTCAGCCATGTGTGCCAGACTTCAGTGTCCTCACCAAGAGGATGACTGACCATGCTTTGTCCTCCTCCCTGTCCTTAGCCCATCCACGCTGAACGGACAGTATGACAGTTGTGCAGGTAGTACCCTCTATAGCGCATGAAACTAGCTCCTGTTCTTCCTCCTCCTCTTCCTCATTGTTATCCAATCCAAATTGGGATGAGATGAGGCTGGGCTGTGTGGAATCACCCTGTATGGTTCCTTGCTCCATCTCATTATACTCCACCTGCAATGCATCTTCTTTGATTGTGAGCAAATAGCATTTCAGAAGACAGAGAAGTGGGATGGTGATGCTAATTATGGAGTCATCGCTGCTCACCATCTTGGTGGAGTCCTCAAAGTTTTGGAGGATGGTACATATGTCTGACATCCATTTCCACTCCTGAGGTCTTATGTGTGGAGTCTGACCCGAATACAGACAGCCTTGTTGATGCTGGTAGTCAACAACTGCACTCTTCTGTTCACAAATCCTTCCCAACATCTGCAATGTAGAGTTCCAACGCGTGGGGACATCACACACCAGTCGGTGAGCTGGAAGCTGCAAACGCTGCTGAAGCACGCAAGGGGGCGGAAGCTGTAGCTGACTTTCTAAAATGGGCACACATGCGGTCTACTTTGACAAGCAGATCCGGTAGATCTGGGTAGGTTTTGAGAAACCGCTGAATCACAAGGTTAAGCAAATGTTCCAGGCATGGTACGTGTGTGAGTTCACCTTGCTTCAGAGCCGCCACCAGGTTCCGGCCATTGTCACACACGAGCATGCCTGGCTGTAGGGTCAGCAGTGTCAGCCACAGATCTGCCTGCTCTTTCACAGCTGTCCACAACTCTTCAGCGTTGTGCGGTTTGTCACCTAAGCATATTAGCTTCAGCACAGCCTGTTGCCACTTGGCCGAGGCAGTGCTGCAGTGCTTCCAGCTTATGACTGATGTGGTAATTTTGGAAATGGAGGCTGAAGAGGAGGAGGAGGTGCATGAGTTTTACAATGTGGGGACAACCCTGATTGACCCAGGGCCCGCAATCCTTGGCGTCAGGAGGGGGGGCTGTGTTCCGTCCCAAGGTCCGACTGGGTCCCGGCTTCCACTATGTTAACCCAGTGTACCATCAGCGAGATGTACCATCCCTACCCTCAAGCACTTGTCCACATGTCTATGGTTAGGTGGACTTTCCCAGTAACTGCATTTTTGAGGGCTATTGTTGTGGGACACGTGCTGCTCGTGTAATGTGGGGATGGCACAGAGGGAGAAATAGTGGCGGCTGGGGACATAGTACCGAGGGACGGCCGCCGCCATCAGGCTGCGGAAAGCTTCTGTCTCTATGAGTCTAATAGGCAATATTTCGAAAAAAAAGTGGTTTTAATCAGACAGCGCCATTGAACTTCCTATTTACCCATCTACTACAGTTGGACTGCAAAGCAGAAATTTCACATACTGCGCTCCAAAAGAAACTGAAGTTAATATCTCTACAATGGAGAGACGCAAAGTAAAACAGAAAAGAGTGTCAGAATGAGGGATGCTCAGGGATTTTCCAAGGTTTTTAACTTAATTTTTTTGAGCAAGTGAAAGGTGGTCAGTAACAAAGTGGTCTGTAACCAATAGGCTGAAACTGTAAAAATATTAGGATAAACAGCTTGTCTAAGGTTTAAACACATAAAGAAGCAACCTGATAAGTTTCTATAGGAAACTCCTATTTTTCAAATGTTTTTTTTAATAAAATTTCCCCCACCACCTCCGTGAATTGTTCTTTTCAGTGCTGGAAATTACCATCGTTTCTACGTGTAGTATCATGCATGTAAAGTTGGGAAATCAAATTATACAACATTTATTAGTAGACGTAAACGAAGAGTTGTTTGCATTTCCAAGTGTTAGTTTCTTTCCTGCTTTGTTTTTATGTATTCAAGTAACATTCTGATCCAGCAGAGCTGTAGAAAACAAAATTATATTGCACTGTTCAACTACCATTAAAAAGGTTGTCAGAAGAAAACAAATTAAAGAAGTGCACCCATCAAAGTTTTATCCCCTTAATATATTGCAATCATATTACACAGAACTGTGTACTTACAATTGCTCATTTTGCCTTTCTACCCAGCTAATTCTTCTCTTTTCTCTGCTCTGTGTAGAAAGAGGAAGTCTCTTGTCCCTGTAGGAGTCATTACCCTCTTCAAATCCTGACCCAGCCGCTCCGCTCCTCCCCCTGCCAGGGACTTTTGCAGTGACTCATGACTAGTGCAGAGAAAATTGACCTCCTGATTCTACATAGAGCTTAGTAGGATTCAGCTAGTCAGTTGTTAATCTCATGATGTCATAGACCTAATGGGAAAAGAGAAGAATTAACAGGGTAGAAAAACAAAATGAGCAATTGTAAGTACACAGTGCTATATAATATGATGATTACAATATATTAAGAGAATAAAAAATTTAATGGGAGGAGTGCCTCTTTAACTTCTTTCTATAGGAACTTGTTGATCAATGTGGGTTGACCCCTCAGACCTCCACCAAATGGCAGAACTGAGAAATGTTATCCCCTTTAGAATTTGGTGATAGTGCGCATGTGCCACCTGCATTCCATTCATTCCCGATGGGCCTGTCAAGAGCGACGCTCAGCTTTTTCCAGCTACTCAATAGACAATGAAATGAAGTGGTGGCTGTGTATCTGACCTGTTGCTACATTTTGTAATGAGGGTAAAAGTTTCAATATGGAGAAAAAAAAATTCCTCTATTCAATGACCGCTCAGTATGCAGTGAGAGGCTGCAGTAAGCACACCCTGGCACATTGACTGTCATCTTTGCAATGTATGAGTGCAGATACAACTGTCAGCCATAGTGCCAGGGTATGCTTACTGCCGCCGCTCACTGTGTACTGAGCAGTGACTATACACACTTTGGGCACGCCGCTATGACTGAAAGCTGGAGGCTGCTGGGAGGAATAAAGTTCATTTCCTCCTGGTAGACTCACTTTCACTGCAGCGGCCAAGCAGCTTAAGAATGCTATTAATCTGCAGATTAACCACATATTTCCAGATTAATAGTGTTTGAGGACATCACAGCTTCCCTTTAAATGGGCTTTCCTAGATCAAATTCAAAATGTAAAAAATATATAACTTTAATCTTTTATATAATAAGGAAAGGTGGTGGGCATTCCTTTGTCTTCATAAGCTACATTTTCTATCAATCTTTTGCTTATTTTAATGCTTTCACCTCAACCCACCCCCATAACTCCTTCTCTGCGATGTCAGAGCCAGTGCAGCATGGGCTTCTGCATGCCTCGGTAACTTTCTGCTGCTGTCTGAAGGTCCGTTTAGACTGCAAGATTGTCGTGAATGAGTGTTCCTAGAAACACTTGTTTCATGAAAATCCTACAGTCTAAAAAGCCTGCCTTTCAGTAAAATAATACCTATACTCAACTTCATTGCGAGTGCCATTACAGTGAGGTCAACACTGGCTCTTCCATTCCCATGTCACATGATCCCTGTGATCAATCACCCATCACTTCACTGTCCTCTCCTTCAGACAAATCAGACATCCGGCGGAAGTGAGAAAGCAGCCACAACTCTCAGTTCCTCCAGATGTCAATTAGATCTGAAGGGGATTGAAGTAAAGCACATGCTGATTTGTCTAGGGGATCGCGTGACATAATGTCATGTGAGCCCCAGGAGAAATGCTGCTGGAATGGAATTGGCACTGAAGGTGAGTATAGGCATTATTGGGACAATTATAGTGATTGAGAAGGGGATGTCCAAGTAGTGGACAACTCCTTTAAGGTTCCAATGCAGCCATTGTCTCCTATGCTGACCAGCCTGCTGCTATCCACTTTTCACTTTTGACATTATGTACCATCATATTTTTTCCAGTTATATACTTCCCTGCTTCCAGATGTAGCCCTGTGTTTAGACAAAAAAAATAGCACACAGTCTTCAGTCAGTGGTGCAATCCTTCCTAGAAGCGTGGCCAAGAAAGTCCTCTCAATGTACAAAAAACAATTAAAAAAATGGAGATAACACTTAAGAAATACAAGCGAAAAAATGTGGAGCCTTATTCACTCAAAGTGAAAAAAATCATCATTTTTTTTCACTTCGACCCCCATGAGTGCAGCAGAACAATGACCCCAAATATACAGCCAATGTCATTAAGATCTGTCTTCAATGCAAAGTAGAACGAGGAGCCTTGGAAGTGATTATATGGCCCCCGCAGAGCCCTGATCTCACATCATCCAATCTGTGTGGGATTACATGAAGAGACAGAAGAGCTTGTGCAAGTCTCATCCACAGAAGATCAGTGGTTAGTTCTCCAAGATTTTTTTAACCGCTTCCCGACTACCCACTGTACCTAAAAGTCGGCGCTGCCTGGGCTTTGTGCAGAGCCGACGTTTATGAAGGGTCGGTGGTCCCGCAGCCCTCATGACCCCCATTGTCCTGCAAGTGCTGTGGTTGCAGTTCAGAGCGACAGCTCTGACAGGGGACATCATCGGGACCTGATTGGATCAGGTCCCAATGATGTTAACCCTTTGCTATCTTCTATATGCCGTGATCTATAGTGATCGCGGCATATAGAAGATAGTGAGAGGAGAGGGGGTCGTCCACTTACCTCTCCGACGGCCCCCTGATGCCTTCCACGACCTGCCGTTGTTATGGCAGCTGGAGGTCACATGACCACCTCCAGATCTGCCATATATGGTGTCCTGCTGAGTTCAGCCTGCAGCTGAGTCCAGCAGGAGACAGACAGTGTGAAACTGTCAGCAAACTTCTCATGCAATGCAATACATGTCTATTGCATTGAATGAGACAGTGATTAGAAAAATAAAAATTAATGTTCCATACTGGGACTAAGTAAAAATGTAAAAAAAAAAGTCTAAAAAATGTTTTCAAACTGTTAAAAAAAAAAAAAAAAAAAATCGCAAAATAAATAAATAAAATATTAAACCAATAAATCCGTATATTTATGCAAAAACAAAGAGTACACATATTTGGTATCGCCGTGTCCTAAACAACTCGATCCATAAAACTGTCACACTAATTAACATCTTCTGTGCACACTGTAATAAAAATAAATAAACGGAGCAAAAAACTATGCTTTTTCATCATATCGCCAAACAAAAAGTGGGGAAAAATGCGATCAAAAAGCAAAATGGAAATAAAAATGGTACAGCTGAAAACGTCATCTTGTTCCGCAAAAAAAAAGCCACCATACAGCTCCATCAGCCGAAAAATAAAAAAGTTAAAGCACTCAGAATAAAGCGATGCAAAAAAAATATTTTTTCTAGAAAATTGTTTTATTGTGTAAAAGCGCCAAAACATAAAAAAATTATAGTAAGTGTAGTATCGCTATAAACGTACTGACCCGAAGAATAACGCTGCCTGATCACTTTCACCACACGCAGAACGGCATAAAAAAAACACCTCAAAAAACAATTCCTGAATTGTTGGTTTTTGTTAATTTTACCTCCCAAAAAACGGAATAGAAAGCGATCAAAAAATGTCACGTACCCAAAAATGGTACCAATAAAAATGTCAACTCGTCCCGCAAAAAACAAGCTGTCACATGACTCTGTCGGCCGAAATATGGAAAAATTATAGCTCTCAAAATATGGCGATGCAAAAACTAGATTTTGCAAAAAAAAAAAGCGTCTTAGTGTGTGACAGCTGTCAGTCATAAAAACCCTATATAAATCTGGTATCTCTGTAATCGCACCGACCCGAAGAATAAAGTAATCTCATCACTTACACCGCACGAGGAACGGCGTAAAAAATAAATAAAACCAATTCTTCACCTGCTACTGATTTGTTTATTATGTCTCCCAAAGATCGCAGTAAGGCTCTGCCCACATTTATCCTGCGTTCTGCGCTAAGCGCTTACACCAGAGTTTCCGTGTAAATCTCTGAAATGCGTGATTCAGATGGAACCCATGACGGCAGATTCCCTGTAATGAGGCAGATATAGGCCACTGCGGATGCCGTCTGGCCTGTGATCCCACGGTGTCAGTTTTTTTAGGCGTGCATAAAAGTGCGGTTGGCCACAGTTTTGTTCACTTCTGAAAAAAAGGACACGGCTAAACAGAGGCCAGACGGAGTCCAGAGTAACTCTGCTGCCTCATTACAGTGAATGGATCCCGCAGGGGTTTCATCTGAATTACATCACTTGGAAATTTAGATGGAAACCCCGATGTAAGTGCTCAGCCTAGAGCGCCGGATAAATGTTACGTAAAATGTTCCCAATAAAAGCTTCAACTCAGTCCTCAAAAAAAGCTAGTCCCCACTCAGGTCCATCATCTGTTAAAAATATAAGGGACTTCCAAGTTCCTGGTAGCAGAAAGGCTCTGGAAAAGCGAAATGGCCCTTGCCCCCCAAAAGAAATTCAGAAAATTTTGTGCTCCTAAATCCAAATGCCTAATCTACAATAATTTGTTCTCTAATTGTCAAATAGCTCTCCGTCCCCCCCAGATCTCGCCGTATGGCTGAGCGGTACGATACAGCCACATATGGGGTATTGCCACTTTTAGAAGAAATTGTGCGACATTTCGGCACCATTTTAACCCATTACCCTGTGTGAAAATGTAAAATCTGAGGGTAAAACATTATTTTATGGTAAAAATACAATTATGTTTTCTTCACTGCCCAATGGTATAAATTTAAAAATTAAAAAATACTCACTACTTCCCTAGATGAATTCCTTGAGAGGTGTAGTTTACAAAATGGGGTCACTTGTGGGGGTTTCTGCTGTTTCGGCATGTCAGCGACTCTTCAAATGTGACATGGTGTCTGCAACCTATCCCAGCCAACATAGAGCTCCTTTCTCTTCCGAACCCTGCCGTACACCAAAGCAGTGGTTTTCCCCCCACATATGGGGTATCGGTGTAGTCAGGAGAAATTGCACAACAAATTTCATGGTGCAATTTATCCTATTACCCTTATGATAATGCAAAATTAAGGGATGAAAATGTTTTTGGGAAAAATGTGAAAATTTTATTTTTACAGCTCAATATTATAAAACTTCTGTGAAGCACCTGGGGGTGCAAGGTGCTCACCACACATCTAGATAAGTTCCCTAAGGGGTCTAGTTTCCAAAATGGTGTCACTTGTGGGGGGTTTCCACTGTTTAGGCACATCAGGAGCTCTCCAAACGCAACATGGCGTCTGCTAATTATTCAAACAAATTTTACATTCAAAAAGTTTAATGGCGCTCCTCCCTTCCGAACCCTGCAGTGCGCCCAAACAGTAGTTTTCCCTCACATATGGGGTATCAGCGCGCTAATGAGAAATTGCAATACAAATTGTGTATTCCATTTTTTCCTGTTACCCCTGTGAAAATAAAAAAAATTGGGTCTAAAGTAACATTTTTGTGAAAAAAAGTTAAATGTTCATTGTTTTCTTCCACATTCCAAAAATTCCCGTGAAACACCTGAAGGGTTAATAAACTTCTTGAATGTGGTTTTAAGCACCTTGAGGGGTGCAGTTTTTAGAATGGTGTCACTTTTGGGTATTTTCTGTGATAAAGGCCCCTTAAAGTCACTTCAAATAAGATGTGGTCCCTAAAAAAAGGTTTTTGTAAATTTTGTTGGAAAAATGAGAAATCGCTGGTCAACTTTTAACCCTTATAGCTTCCTAACAAAAAAAATTTTGGTTCCAAAATTGTGCTGATGTAAAGTAGACATGTGGGAAATGTTATTTATTAACTATTTTGTGTGACATATCTCTCTGATGTAAGGGCATGAAAATTCAAAGTTTGAAAATTGCTAAATTTTCTAAATTTTCGCCAAATTTCCAATTTTTTCACAAATAAACGCAAGTGATATCAAAGAAATTTTACCACTATCATGAAGTACAATATGTCACAAAAAAAAAATCTCAGAATCAGGGGAATCCGTTGAAGCGTTCCAGAGTAATTACTTCATAAAGTGACAGTGGTCAGAATTAAAAAAATTGGCCCGGTCACGAAGGCAAAAACAGGCTCTGGCGCGAAGTGGTTAACAAAGTCCTGCTGAGTTCCTTCAAAAACTGTGTGCAACTGTACCTGTGAAAATGTATATGGTTTTGAAGGCAAATGGAAGGGCACTCCAAATATTGATTTGATTTTAATGTTTCTTTTGTTCATTCTCTTTGCATTTTGTTAATTGATAAAAATAAACTATTAGAACATTCTATTTTTGAAAGCATTTTTATATTGCAGCATAATTGAGTTGGACAAAAAGATTTGCACTGAGCCTGGTCCAACATCCAATCTTCACTTTTGCGATCTGCATCCTTTTCCCACATGATGCAATGGGGCCTAATAAATATTAGAGATACCTAGGGTGGCAGTTACAGAATTAAGGACTACCCAGATTACCTGCAGTACATTGCTCCTCTTAGCCTCATCGATATATTGCCTCCTCCTGCAGTACATTGCTCCACTTAGGCTCTCTATATATAAGCCTCCTGCAACATATCACATCTCAGCCCTATCCTGCAGTATATCGTTCTTCATTGCCCCTGTATACGCAGTTCCATCCTCTACTACAGTGGTGGGGAACCTCAGGCCTGGGAGCAATTTATGTAGCTTTATGACATTTTATCTGGCTCCCGGTCAGATTCCTGGGGTCCGCAGTGCTTGGCTGGCAGATATATTTTTCTGGCCACTCACACTGGCCACTCTGAGCACACACATGCAGTATTTACTACTGAACCCTGAGGCGCATGCACTAAAACACCAGTGCCAACGTCAGGACGTATTTTGTAGGTGGAGTTAGTGCACGATTCGTACGGCCCCCGAAGGATCATATAAATATCCAAAAGGGCCCTTAGAAAAAAAAAAGGCTCCCCACCCCTGCTCTAGTACATCGCTCATCTCAGCCTCCTCCAGCAGCATATCACTCCACAGCCTCCTGCAGAACATCACTCTTCCTGCAGTACTTCGCTCCTAGATACACATCACATGCTGCATCATATCACCTCCGGTCAGAGTGAGTAGCACAACCCTCACTCCCTATCTGGCTGTACATGAGACTCCTGATAAGTAGACAAAATAAGATGTCTTATGTACATAAGGAGAGAGAGCAAGGATCGCGGTTCTCACTCATTCATTTCATGCGCTATCCCAACAAAAACTTGGACAGAGTGGGGAGAGAAGGATCGTACATGGACAATCCAACTTCTGCACCGCTGAGAGTGTAGGAGAGGAACCATGGATCTTTACATATACTGGGCAGTGCAGTTACAGCCGAAAACCATGTGGGGTGTATACAAAAGGCCACCAGAGTGGCATCACAGAGCACCGGATCAGCCAGAAAACATTAGACAGGGCTAAAATGTGTATTCAAAGTTTAAGTCTGGTAATATTGTAAGGAGAAGATAAGGGACAAATAAAAAATATATCTTGGACAAGCCCTTTAATTACTAGTAGACAGGTTGATGGCTGTTATCAAAACTATAGTTGCTTTCAACTTGCTCAAGTTGCTATCTGTTGATGGTTTATTAGCCCAGATATATTGTATTTAAATAGGTCACATAAGAATTCCACCTGCACCTATGATTGTGCAGCTGCCGATGGGGAGCCCAGCTGCCATTGAACCGACAGGTGGTCAATGGACACTCAAGAGCAAAAAGCTTACCGAGTGCATCATATACTATATATAAGAAAAAGATATTCTGATGCTTGAATCTTCATTCTCTTGTAACTGATTATACGATCACTGGGATATCAATAGGTTTATAAAATTGCTGCGTTTTAGAAAGCTCAGATTAGTCCTCAACGAGTTTCAAAGAAAAAGATACTTTGGAACACGTTGGCAATTTTTGCCGTGAACGGTCTTCTTTTGCATCTTTGTGTCGTTTCCCGAGAGCTTCCTCTGTCGTTTTAGACCACTAACTGAGGGTTTTTTCAGCTTTTTTCCATCATTTTTGGGTCATCTTTTTTATTGGCGGTTTCCAGTTGGTTATTTTTCTCCATTTAACCACTTCGCGCCAGAGCCTGTTTTTGCCTTCGTGACCGGGCCAATTTTTTCAATTCTGACCACTGTCACTTTATGAGGTAATTACTGTGGAACGCTTCAACGGATTCGCCTGATTCTGAGATTTTTTTTCATGACATATTGTACTTCATGATAGTGGTAAAATTTCTTCGATATCACTTGCGTTTATTTGTGAAAAAATCGGAAATTTGGCGAAAATTTTGAAAATTTTGCAATTTTCAAACTTTGAATTTTCATGCCCTTAAATCAGAGAGAGATGTCACACAAAATAGTTAATAAATAACATTTCCCACATGTCTACTTCACATCAGCACAATTTTGGAACCAAAATTTTTTTTTGTTAGGAAGCTATAAGGGTTAAAAGTTGACCAGCGATTTCTCATTTTTACAACAAAATTTACAAAAACATTTTTTTTAGGGACCACATCTTATTTGAAGTGACTTTGAGGGGCCTTTATGACAGAAAATACCCAAAAGTGACACCATTCTAAAAACTTCACCCCTCAAGGTGCTCAAAACCACATTCAAGAAGTTTATTAACCCTTCAGGTGCTTCACAGGAATTTTTGGAATGTGGAAGAAAACAATGAACATTTAACTTTTTTTCACAAAACTGCTACTTTAACCTCAAATTTTTAATTTTCACAAGGGCAGCCAGAAAAAATGGACCCCAAAATGTGTTGTGGAATTTCTCCTGAGCACGCTGATACCCCATATGTGGTGCAAAGCCACTGTTTGGGCGCACGGCATGGCTTGGAAGGTAAGGAGCGCCATTTGACTTTTGGAATGGAAATTTGACTGGAATCGATAGCGGACGCCATGTTGCATTTGGAGAGCCCCTGAGGTGCCTAAACAGTGGAAACCCCCAACAAGTGACCCCATTTTGGAAACTAGACCCCTCAAGGAACTTATCTAGATGTGTGGTGAGCACCTTGAACCCCCGGGGGCTTCACAGAATTTTATAATGTTGAATTGTGAAAATAAAAAAACATTTTTAACACAAAACTGCTACTTTAGCCTCAAATTTTTAATTTTCACAAGGGCAGCCAGAAAAAATGGACCCCAAAATGTGTTGTGCAATTTCTCCTGAGCACGCTGATACCCCATATGTGGTGCAAAACCACTGTTTGGGCGCACGGCATGGCTCGGAAGGTAAGGAGCGCCATTTGACTTTTGGAATGGAAATTTGGCTGGAATCGATAGCGGACGCCATGTTGCATTTGGAGAGCCCCTGAGGTGCCTAAACAGAGGAAACCCCCAACAAGTGACCCCATTTTGGAAATGACACCCCTCTGGGAATTCATCTATGGGTTTAGTGACCATTTTAACTCAATGGATGATTTCCAGAAACAAGCACGCAATGGAAGGTTTAGATACTGGAGAACCCCCCCTGGAAATTAAGTGAGCTCTACTCGAATGTGTCATTCACTAAATGAACCAAATGTTTGAATGACAAATTGGGATACATTTTTACAGTTTAAAAACGTGGTTCTGTGTGGAAGATTTTAAAGCAGTCAGTGACGCATAAGGCTGGCAATGATGGGCATTGTGGGCAATAGTAACGGGTATCACGCCTCATTCCTCTCTTAGTACATACACGACATCTTTTCTGGGGGTTCCTTCTTGTTTCCGTTGCTGGAATAAGTGCAATAAAGTGTCGCTCAGTGAGTCTTTTCACATCCTCAGATTCTAATGGATGAGCGGGGCTAACACTTTGAAAGACAAGATTTTCAATTACCTTTTCTTGATAATCAAGAAAAGGATCTGAATTTCCTGCTTTTTTGTACAACACAAAAGAATTGTATGTGGCCACCTGAAACAAATAAATAACCAACTTTTTATACCAGGTATAGGACTTTCTTGATACCTGGTATGGCTGTAGAACCTGGTCTGCAAGGTCCACACCCCCCATGTGTTTGTTGTAGTCAATGACTGACACAGGTTTTTGCTTCGGAGTGGTGGATCCTAGTTCTACAATGGCCCTTGTGGCATCTGTGTGGATCGAGCTGAGGACAAAAATATCCCTCTTATCCCTATATTTCAGGGCAAGCAGCTCTCCATTGCGTACAGCCCCTGACTGCCCCTTTTGGAACTTTTGGTTGACCAATGGCTGTGGAAACCCCTGACGGTTTTTACAAATGGTCCCACAAGCCCCGACGTTGTGTTCAACCAGACTTTTAAATAGGGGTATGCTGGTGTAATAATTGTCCACATATAGATTGTAGCCTTTTTGAAAAAATGGACTTATCAGCTCCCAAACAATTTTTCCAGATGTCCCCAGATAAGTAGGGCATCCTGGTGGGTTTAGTTGGCTATCTTTCCCCTCGTATATGCGAAAAGCGGATGTGTATCCAGTTGAACTTTCGCACATTTTATAGATCTTTATTCCAAACCTTGCCCTTTTAGATGGGATAAATTGCTTGAGGTGCAGGCTTCCTTTGAATTTTACAAGGGACTCATCTATAGAAATATTTTGTGTTGGGGTGTAGAGCCTTAAGAATTTTTCTGACAAATTTTCAATGATGGGTCTAATTTTATATAACCTGTCATGTTCTGGGGCATTTCTGGGCAGGCATTGACTATTGTCGTTAAAATGCCAAAACCGCTTGAGCATTTCATAACGGGTCCTAGGCAGAACGACTGAAAACATAGGGGTGGCTTGAACAGGGTGGTTGGACCAGTAGGATCGAATGCTCGGTTTTTTAACAAGCCCCATGGCAAATGTAAGTCCTAAAAATTTTTTTATTTCCGGGACATTAGTTGGTGTCCATAAATTTGCCCTAGCATATTAAGATCGGGGATTCTGGCTTATGAATTGGGATGCATATAAATTTGTTTGCATGGCAATATGCTCTAGCAAGCTGTCTGTAAAAAACAAATTAAAAAAATGAATTGGTCCAAAATCTTCCACCTCCACATTTATACCAGGCGTGGCGTTGAAATCAGGGCTGAATGGAGCAGCCGAATCCGAAGCCTCCCATCTGGGAAATGCTAGATCATGTGGCAAAGCCCCTTGTACACTGGCGTGCGCCAATTCACTAGTAGCAGGGATAGCGCTTGTACTGGGCAGTGTTCCCTGATTTGGAGACGTTTCTCCAGTAGCGCCATTTGCCCCTATTGCTGTACTGGTCCTTGGGCTTGAGGATGGACCAGAATCACTGCTCATTTCTGAGCTCTCAGTGTCACCGCTACTAAAGCCCTCAAAATCCATATCTCCATCTGAGATTGCACTGTCATCACTATCAGAACACAGCAGGGCATACACCTCTTCTGTAGTATAAGTCTGACGGGCCATTTTATTTTTATATTTTTTGACTGGACTGAACGGACCGGACTGGACTTACTGGACTGACAGGACTGACTGATTGGACAGGACTGACTGATCTGACAGGACAGATGGACTGACTGATCTGACAGGACAGATGGACTGACTGATCTGACAGGACAGATGGACTGACTGATCTGACAGGACAGATGGACTGACTGGACAGACTGATCTGACAGGACAGATGGACTGACTGGACAGACTGATCTGACAGGACAGATGGACTGACTGGACAGACTGATCTGACAGGACAGATGGACTGACTGATCTGACAGGACTGACTGACAGGTCTGACAGGACTGACTGATCTGACAGGACTGACTGATCTGACAGGACTGACTGATCTGACAGGACTGACTGATCTGACAGGACTGACTAACCCTAACTCTTACTTTCTTTTTTATTTTATTTTTTTCAATTTTACAGTGGCAAGGCTGACCGCTCTTGTCACACTGTTTCTCCTCTGCTCTCTCACCGAGATTGGAGGAGAAACAGTGTTCTATTAGCCAGATCGCCCGGGAAAGTTTGTTGCTAAAACAAACTTCCCTGGTGATCTCTGATTGGCTGGTGTGACGCTGACATCATCGAGACCTGAGCCAATCAGGTCTCGATGATGTCAGAGGTCACAGCACCGGGATCCCCGCTGCTCCTGAGGTATGTGGGGGGTCCTGATTGCCGACCACCGGCTGTCACTATCTTTTAAATGCCGCGATCGCTATGGATCGCGGCATCTAGAAGATAGGAACAGGTTAACATCATGGGGACCTGATCCAATCAGGTCCCCATGATGCCACATGTCAGAGCTATCGCTCTGAACCGGTACCGCAGCGCTAGCAGGACCCTGGGGGTCCTGAGCGCGGCGGGACCACCCACAGTTTTTAAACGTCGGCGCTGCACAGAGCCCAGCAAGCGCCGACGTTTATGTACAGTGGGCGGTCGGGAATCTGTTAAAGAAGAAATTGCTACCGGTTTCTGAAGCAAAAATGTGGGAAAACCATTAGAAAAGATGCTTGGACGTATCCTGGGCGTCCTTTGAGCTTTCCCATTGACTTGTATTGTAAGACATAAAGCATCCTCCAAGAGGGAAACGCCTAAAGAACAGTCACCTCACTTCTTTTATGTCTTTTGAAACTTGAAGTGATTAAAAGACTATCAAAAGCACGTTGTTTTTACATAGAAATACATATGGTGAATCTCTTAAGCATGTTCTGAGTGCATTATCAGGAGAGTTTAGAAAAAGACGTACCTGAAAAAGATGTTGTGTGCACATACCCTCATAATACAATGTATTTTTCTCCTGAATCAGGGGATGCTGCAAAAGCTTCAGGAGGGGTAGCTTGTGTATATAACCAATACAATTTTTAAATTTTAATTATTCCTAACATATTTCTTAAAGGGGTTGCTCACGCTTGGGGCTTAAGTTTGCAGTCACTCTTTTTACCTCTAGACTTGTGACTTCTCTCAGCGTGCCGTGTGCGCATAGTCAGGATTCTCCAGTGCCAGTGGCAAGACTGAATGGTCATGTGACCACAAGTACGCGATTTGCATACTTCCGGCCATATTCAGACTAGACGTGACCACCCTTGCTAAATACACTTATACTGAGTGAGGCCGTGCACGTCTAGTCGACACATGACCGCATGTATGCAAATTGCACACTTGTGGTCATGCGTCTGCCGGGTGGCATGTATAGCTAGTTCAGAGAGCTCTGGATGTATAGAAATATACATTTTTCGTTCCAATCATTCTTGTGATTCATATGAAGGGTTAAACTACCTGCCATTCTGATTACTTTTAAGAGTGCCTTTTTTAAGCTTTTATAACTCTTGGGGGTTTCCAATGTAAAAGTCACGTCAAAACTGAATAAGTCTCTAAATAAAATAAGATTTGTAAATTTCCTTGAAAAAAAAATGAAAAATTGCAGCTAAACTTTTAAACTTTCAAGTATCCTGACAAAATAAAAGGACATTTGAAAAATGATGCTGACATTATATAGACAAATGGGAAATGTTGTTTATTAAATATTTTGTGTAGTATGATTTTCTGGCTTACAGGCGTTGTCCCCCTAAAGACAATGTTCTGCCCCAGCTGCAGTTTGTTAAAAAAATAAATTACGCTGTACTCGCCTTCCCTGGGTCCTCCGGTGAGTCTTCTCTGCTGCTCCTGGTGTGGGGCATTCGTGACTTCCCTGCAGTAGCCCATCAGTGAGCTCAGTGACTCTGAAGAGGACATCCCCTCTGAGTTTTGTAGAATATTTTTCTAACTCATAAAATTTAAGTAAGGTTAATATAATTTTCATTGCAAAATCTTCAATTTTATTCAAGTTAGTTGATGCAAAAATGAGTACACCTCACATCAAAAATTACTACATCTGGTATTTTGTATGACCTCCATGACTTTTAAAGGGAATCTGACAGTAGAATCAACCCTGCCAAGTCATCTATATGGGCATGCAGGTCATAGGAAGCTGAATTAAATCTTACTTTGATATATGTGATCTGAAGTCTTAATTCAGAGAAATCCATGTTTTTCTTATATATAAATGAGCTGTTTCAGGATAAGGAGAGTGTTAGAACCCTCCTGTTTGCTTTTTCCATCTTGTGTTTTGCGGTCACGTGACCATCTGCCTTTATATTCCAGCTCCACCCTTTTGGCTGTGCTGGACTTCAGTGTTTGACTGTTTCTCTAGCCAGGTGCCTCTGTGCCTTTCTCTGTCAGTTCGCTTGGTCCTTCTGGGACCTCTAGTACCTTTTTGTCAGTTTGTCTTTTTGTGTTCTGCAACAACTTCTCTACTTGGGAGGTGTCCCATTTTTGTCCCAGTCCTTAGTTCTTTTAGGGACCCCTTCCCTTATGCTATAGGTCTTCATTCAGACTAGCCGGGAACAAAGGTGTGTCTGTTCGCTAGGAACAGGCAGCCTGCTACATCGTAGGGATTCAGCTTAGTCTTACTGTAGGGACAGCTTTCCCCCATCTTTCCTTAGTTCTTGTTGCAGATCATAACAGAGAGGACATTGATCTCCATGAGAATCTACCCCCAGAGATTATTTTTAATAAAAGGGGAAGTTACCAGTGTGAGACATGTAACTAACACGGAACAGTAGAACTGAACTTTGTCTCATTACAAACACATTTGCGGCAGCTGTCACAACTCTGCTTTATTACAGCACTGTCCACTTGTGAGATGGAAGATGGAGCTGAGAGGAACCTGCAGATGTGTCAGTTGCAATCACAGACAGTTCTGTAGCGATATCAGGAGATCAGAGAGCGGCCATTAGAAATGACACTAGTAACTATTACACATAACTCTTGTAACTCCCCCTTTTATTTAAAATAATCTTTGGTGGCGGAGTCTCATGAAGATCAATATCTGGCCCATAGCTCTGAGTAGCTCATTTACATATATGAACACGTGGAATAAGACATCAGATCACAGAAATCAAGGTATCATTTTATTCAGCTTCCTATGACCATATAGATGGCTTAGGAGGATTGATCCCGCTAACAGATTCCCTTTAAGCACAGCGTCAAGTCTTCCACTTGTTGGATGGAGAGTGATGACAATTTGCTTCTTCAGAATTACCCATAGGTGTTCAGTTAGGTTTTAGATCATCAGTAGACACTTGGCCACTGAATCACTTTCACCCTGTTCTTCTTCAGACATGCAATGGATGTGTGTTTTGGATCATAGTCATGTTGGAAAAGTGCACGTTTACAAAGGGCATGGAGTGATGACAGAGTCTTCTCTTTCAATATAGAGCATTACATTTGTGAATTCAAGATACCATCAATGAAATGTAGCTCCCCGACAACCAGCAGCTCATGCAGCCCCACATTAGGACTGTCACCACCATGTTTCACTGTAGGCTCCATAAATCCTTAGTCCTTATGTGGAGCTGCATGAGCACTGCTGGGGTCAAGAAGCTACATTTCATTGATGGTAGCATGACTTTGTATGAATTTTTATGAAGAGGTATGTAGAAACCTAGTAGCTGTGAACATGTTTTTGAACATTGCAAAGGTATTTGATACTGTCCCCACAAAGACAACTAATGGGTCTAAAGGCTTATAAATTAAGGTTTGTAATTGGATTAAAAACTGGCTGAAAGACAGTACACAGATTTGTGGTGAATGGCTTCAACTCTGAATGGTCTTCGGTTATATGCGGTGCACCACAAGTTTCAGTGCTGGGTCTGCTATTATTCAACTTCTTTATTACCGATATAGAAGATGGGATTAATAGCATTGTTTCTATTTTTACAGATGACACAAAATATGTAGTATGGTGCAGTTTATGGAAGTTGTTTGCAAGTTACAGGCTGACTTGGATAAATTGAGTGTTTAGACATTCACTTGGCTGATGAGGTTCAATGACGATAAAGGCGAAATTATGCATCACATTTTTTTTTGTTTTTGACCTTGAGAAAGGTGTCTGTCCGATGACAGAACAAGTTAGTACTACTAAAAACTAGAGATGAGCGTTGTTCTACTCGAACTGTTCGCCAATCTCAAATTCGAGCTGTTTTGGGCGGTGTTCGAGCCGTTCGGCGAACACGAACAATTTGAGAAAAATTCGGCTGTTCGAGGTTATGTTCGATAACTGTTCGTGCACCAAAATCATAACTGGATTTTTTCTCCATAATGATGAAAATTAATGTTAATACGCAGTTTGAGTGTACAGCGGGGTGGGGGGAGGGGCAGGGGATGGATCTCTGCAGGAACAATGAAGATCTCCATTTTTTTTTTCTCTTTCCCGCATTTGCAGTGGGGAGGTGCAATCTGTCAGCCTATCAGCAGCGCACACACGGAGCGAAGTGCTTTTTTTCACACAAGCAAGGGCATGTGTCATTGGCAGTGTATGTCACATGTCCTTGCCCTATAAGACCAAGCCATTTTCCCCGTCGCCACCATTTTCGCACTGCTGCAGCTGCGTGTTAGACGGCACCGCTGTTGCTGTGTGCGCTATACCTTGTTAATTTCAAGCCAATTTTCGCACAAATCTACAGATAGCTTGGGAGTAGGGAATACTTGTGATTGCAGTCCTTTTAAGGACTAGGTTACAGCATTTCCTACGACTTTTATCAGGCAGGTCTGTGCTCTTAAATAGATAGATTGTGGGAGTAAAGACTAATTGTAATTGGAGTCCTTTTCAGGACTAGGTTACATGAGTTCCTATCAGTTTTTGCCAGGCAGGTCTGTGCCAGTGCTGTGCAAGTTTTTTTCACAGCATTTGGCTGAATCTAGCAAAGCTAATCCTTTTGGCCTATTGCAGAGTGTGTTAGTCAGTGGAGTAGCCTATCTGTGTTGCAAGATATACCACCTGTGTATAGAATACCAATTTTTTTACTGCACCTAGTGAAGTAAAATAATTTGGGCATAGCATCATTCTATTAGTCCATCTATACTGACCTCCATCAGGTTGCAAATTGAATATAATTTTTTTCTGCATCTACCTCTGAAAAAATATTGGGCTTCTAGCTGTGTGTGGGACTTGTTCTATTAATCCATCTATACAGACCTCCATCAGGTTGCAAACTGAATATATTTTTTTCTGCATCTACCTCTGAAAAAATATTGGGCTTCTAGCTGTGTGTGGGACTTGTTGTATTAGTCCATCTATACTGACCTCCATCAGGTTGCAAACTGCATATATTTTTTTCTTCATCTACCTCTGAAAATATATTGGGCTTCTAGCTGTGTGTGGGACTTGTTGTATTAGTCCATCTATACTGACCTCCATCAGGTTGCAAATTAAAAATAATTTTTATCTGCATCTAGCTCTGAAAAAATATTTGGCCTTCTAGCAGTGTGTGGGACTTTCTCTATTAGTCCATCTATACTGACCTCCATCAGGTTGCAAATTGAATATAATTTTTTTCTGCATCTAACCCAGCCAATAGTTTTGGCCTAATACCACAGTTTGGCCACTCAGCTCTGCTCGGTTCCCATCCATTGTTTTTTTGTGCAAACAACTCCAGAGTTGTTAATTAGTTAACCACCAAAATGAGTGGAAAAAGGCCTGCTGCTGGTGGAAAGGGGAATAGGCGTGTTGGGAAGGGGAAAAAAGGTTGTGTCCGTGGGGTAGGTGTTAAAGCAACAGTAACATCTGCAGAAGAAAGACCATCTTCCAGCCAAACTAAAATGTCTACTTCTTTTAGCGGACAATGTGATAAGATCCCTTTCTTACGGCCACGCCAATCGCTACAAATTCCAGATGAGGCACAAAAACAGCAGGTGCTGTTTATCAAGTGCTCCTTTAAGTGGGCTCTCCTCCACATCAACTTCAACATCACAAATACTCCAGTCCTCAAAGGTGTCACCCCAATCGCACTTGCTTCCTCACAGCTCCCAAATCTCCAGCTGCCCGTCTGAGTATGAGGTAGAACAGATGGTTGAGTCTGCAGAGCTGTTTACTCATACTATAGCCTGGGAATCAGAGGTCGACTCCAGCGCTTCTGTGAATCCAGACGAGGAAATGATCTGCACTGATGCCCAGAATCTTTATGAGTCGGATCCAGGACCAGACGCAGAAGGTTCTGACCATAATGTAGACCCTCATTCCCAAACTGTAACTCCTGTTGGTGGAGACAATGAGGAAGACGATGATAAGACTCAAATACCTGATTGGAGCGACAACTTTAGTTTTTTGTCAGGGCAGGAACAGGTTGGCTCTGAGGACGACGGGTGTGATAACACACAGGGTGATGATGATGAGGTCGGAGATCCCACTTACTGTCAACCCACAGTCAGCCAAGAGATGAGGTCAGCAGAGGAGGTGGAGGAAGATGCTAGTGACGACGAGGTCAGGTTGCGCCTTCCTGGACAGAGACGTAGTACTGGAAGCACATCAACAACTGCATCCTCAAACACAACTCTGCCTCTCACCACAAGTCGTGGTGGCTCTTCAGGTCGCATGGGTGCTAAGCCTTGCATAGCCTGGGCATTTTTTCAGATCGATAAAGATGACCCAACTCGTGTTATCTGTAACATTTGTCAGCAAAAGCTAAGTAGAGGCCAAAAAATACATAGTTTGAGTACTTCATGCATGAACCGGCACATGGACATGAAGCATAAGTTGCAGTGGGAAGCTCAGTGTGCTACAATGCGGCCTAGCCGGCCGGGCCAACCACCGTCTGCCATATCTTGTGCATCCGCGGCCTCTTCATCCTCTGTGACTGGGGGGACAGCAGTCACACCTGTTTTGGGGCGCAGACCTGCCACCTCTTTACCCGCAACAGCCAGCGTGATTGGCAGGTCATCATTTTCTTTGGAGGTGGTAACACCAGCTGGTCTTGAGCGCTGTCCGACATCGATAGCACCACCTTTGGATCAAGGCAACCTAACATGTCCGCCTGCATCTTCCTCACAGACCGGCAGTTTGCCGGGGACTCCCTTATCAACCCCGTCTAAGCACAATAGCCAGCCCTCGGTCCCTCAGATGTGGACAAGTAAAAGACCATTTCCTCCTAGCCATGAGAAAGCTAAGAGGTTGAATTTCACCATCTGCAAGTTCTTGGCTACAGAAATGCTGCCTTTCCGCCTGGTGGACACAGAGGATTTTCGAGACCTTATGTCCGTCGCAGTGCCCCAGTACCAGATGCCCAGTCGGCACTACTTCTCAAAGAAAGGTGTGCCTGCGCTCCACCAGCATGTCGCACACATCACCGCTTCTTTGAGAAACTCTGTGTGTGACAGGGTGCATTTCACCACAGACACTTGGACGAGTAGGCATGGACAGGGGCGTTACATGTCGCTGACTGGGCACTGGGTAACTATGGTGACAGCAGGACAAGGGGCTGCTGTCCAAGTCTTGCCGTCCCCACGAGTTGTGCGTCAATCCTCTTTATGTCAAAGTTCCTCCACTGCTTCTGCCTCCTCAACCTCCTCTTGGTCTTCCACCTGCACCCAAAGCCTGTCTGGTCATGCCACAAGCTTTCTAACTGCGCAGAAGGGATCCTGCACACCTCCTTATTATGCTGGCAGTAGGGCTCAACGTCATCAGGCGGTTTTTACATTGAAATGTCTGGGAAATGTGAGTCACACAGCTGAGGAGTTGTGGTCAGCTCTGGAGAACCAATTTCATGAATGGTTGTCTCCACTGGACCTGAAACCAGGGAAGGCCGTGTGCGACAATGCTGCAAACCTGGGTGCGGCCCTTCGCCGGGGCAATGTCACACACGTGCCTTGTATGGCTCACGTGTTGAACCTGGTTGTCCAGCAATTTTTAGCCCACTATCCCAGACTAGATGGCCTTCTGCAGAGGGCACGGTCGCTGTGTGCTCACTTTCGCCGTTCGCATCCCGCAGCTCAGCGACTTACATCTCTACAGAAGTCGTTGGGCCTGCCACTTCACCGGCTAAAATGCGATGTGCCTACCCGGTGGAATTCAACTCTGCACATGTTGCAGCGACTGTGGCAGCACCGACAAGCCCTGGTGCAATACGTTCTGACGTATAGCCTGGGCCAACGAGATCCAGAGGTGGGGCAAATCACGCTGGAGGAGTGGTCTCAGATCAGGGACCTATGCACCCTTCTGCACAGTTTTGAAATGGCGACGAAGATGTTTAGTGCTGACGATGCCATTATCAGCATGACTATTCCGGTGATTTACATGCTGGAGCACATTTTAAACAGAATTCGGAGTCAGGTGGTGGCACAAGAGGAGGTGGAGGAAGTAGAGGAGGAGGAGTTGTATGCGGAAGGGCTAACATCTGCAAGGTCCAGACGGTCGGCAGCACCAAGGCGGCAGGCATGTGAGGGTGGGGGAGATGGTTTTACCAGGGCGCATGGTAGCAGCCAAACTAGTGAGGAAGGTGCAGGAGCCCAGGAAGAAGTGGAGGACGAACTGATGGAAGACTCATCAGATGAGGGAGACCTTGATCACATTTCTGTTGTGCGAGGTTGGGGGGAGAGGACAGAGGAAGGAAGCATGATTGTTACCTCGCCACCAACACAACAGGGACTTGGTGCTCCTGGATGCGCAACACACATGAGTGCCTTCTTGCTGCACTACCTGCAACATGACCCTCGAATTGTGAGAATTAGAAATAATCCTGACTACTGGGTTGCCACACTGTTAGATCCCCGGTACAAAAGTAAATTTGCAGAAATTATTCCTGCCATAGAAAGGGATGCACGCATGCAGGAGTATCAGCAGAGACTGTTGCAGAATCTTACATGTGCTTTTCCACAAAATACCAGTGGTGCACGTAGTGAATCTCACAGTTCCAACTTGCCAACCGTGGGACCGTCAAGTGTTCAGCACTCAAACCGTAACAGAACCACAGTATCTGCTGGTAACATCAATTTTGCGGAATCATTTCACCACTTTTTAAGCCCATCCTTTGCAAGGCCACAGGAGACAAGAAGTCTGACACATAGTCAACGCCTAGAGACGATGGTACAGGAGTATCTCCAAGTAAACATTGAAGCCACGACTGTGTCACTGGACCCTTGCTCTTTTTGGGCTTCCAATCTGGATAAACGGCCGGAGCTAGCCACTTACGCCTTGGAGATCTTGTCATGCCCCGCAGCCAGCGTTCTGTCTGAACGTGTGTTCAGCGCTGCTGGTGGTGTGCTGACAGATAAGCGCACGCGGCTCTCCACTGATAATGTAGACAGACTCACGTTCATAAAGATGAACAAATCATGGATCCGAAACGACTTTTCTACCCCTGTGTCATCCTGGGGAGAGTAAAAGCTTGATTATTGGTTAAAATCACCCTACCAACCGTTTTAAGCTTTCAAATTACTAATCATGTTTATCTGTATCTTGACTGGAAAATAATTTGGGCTTTGTAGCAGTGTGCAGCACTGATCCTATTAGGCCATCTATACTAAAGCTTCACCAGATTTAAAGTTAATAATAATTTTTAGCTGCATCTAGCCCGGAAAATAATTTTGGGGCTCCGAGATGCGCAAGACACATAAGTGCCTTCTTGCTGCACTACCTGCAGCATGACCCTCATATTGTCAGAATTCGAAGTAATCATGACTACTGGGTTGCCACACTCTTAGATCCCCCAAACTTTTCGATCAACCTTTTCATTTTAATAAAGACCAAAAAAATGGTCATTTTTGAAATTATAAGCATTAGCAGGTTGTTAGAAACTGAAATCAAAACAGTTTTCAACTCAAAACTTTATTCTAGGTGATGTTACATTTTCACATAGGACCCCTTGTTCGAAAGGAGCTTCTGAACTCTCTCGTCCATTGAATTTGTCAGGTTTTGGATGGTTTCTGCTTCAATTGTTTTGCATGAGGACAGAATACCCTCCCAGAGCTGTTGCTTAGATGTGAACTGCCTCCCGCCATCATAGACACTCCTTTTAATGATGCTCCAAAGGTTCTGAATGGGGTAGAGGTCAGGGGAGCATGGGGGTCACACCATAAGTTTGTCCCCTTTTATGCCCATATCAGCCAGAGATGCAGATGTTTTATGTGCAGCATGAGATGGTGCATTATCATGCAGAAAAATGATCTTGCTGTGAAATACACGGTTCTTCTTCTTGAACCATGGCAGGAAGTGCTGTTTGAGAAAATCCACATACATTATGGAGTTCATCTTTAGCGCCTTCAGGGATCCTAAAGGGGCCGACAATCTCTCTCCCCATGATTCCAGCCCAAAACATTACTCCACCTCCTCCTTGTTGGCGCTGTAGCCGTGTTTGCGTGGGGTGTCCATCAACCAGCCATCCTCCACTCCATCCATCTGGACCATCGAGCGCTGCACGGCACTCATCCGTGAACAAAACAGTTTTGAAATCAGTCTTCATGTAATGTTTGGCCCACTGGAGCCGTTTCTGCTTGTGTGAAGTGGATAGAGGAGGTCGACAGGATGGCGTATGCACAGCTGCAAACCTCTGAAGGACCCTGCATCTTGTTGTTCGGGGGACGTTGGAGGCACAAGCAGCTTCAAAAACTTGTCTGCTGCTATGACAAGGCTTTTTTGCCGCTGCTCTTTCAACCTGACGTAATTGCCTGTAGGAAAGAGTCCTCAATTTGCCCTTATCAGCACGCACACATGTGTACTGTGAATCAGCTACATACTTCTTGATTGCCAAGACACTTCATCCTGATCATCGCACAATGTTGATTGTAGTCATGCCTTGACCTAAACACTCCACAATTTGTTGCTTCTCAGCAGCCGACACATCCTTTTTCTTTCCCATTTTGGCAGAAAATGTAGGCTGCTTAATAATGTGAGACAGCCTTCTTAAGTAGTCTTGCCTTTCATTGGACACACCTGCCAAACTAATTAGCACAGGTGTCTGCAATTGCTTACAGTGATATAAAGAGCCCTGACACACATCACCATCAATGAGTTTAACTGACAAACAAACAAATTCTTCCCTTATCACTCCTAAACACTTTTTGCATAATAATTTGGAACACAGTGTACATGTGCTTTTCCACAAAACACCAGTAGTTCACGTAGTGAATCTTACAGTTCTAACTTGCCAACCGTGGTCTGTATGGAGTTGTTCAATAAAGGGCCCAAAATTAAGATAACATAGATGGGAGAGGTCTCTATGAATAGGAATTCCTAAGTATTTGATACCCTGTGAGGGCCAGGCAAAGGGAAAGTTGGACTGGATGGAATCCTATATGGATTTGGGGAGGGAGACATCGAGGGCCTCAGACTTCGCTGCATTGATTTTAAAATTTGACCATGTAACAAAGTGATCTATTTCAGCCATAACAGCATGGATGGATATATGTGATTGAGTGATATATACTAGGACATCATCAGCAAATAGAGAGCACTTGTACTCGGTGCCTCCCACCTCAATCCACCTAATATTGGGGTTATGGCGAATTGATGAGAGCAGGTGCTCCGTCACTAGGATGTATAAGAGAGGGGACAGAGAACATCCCTGCCTTGTCCCATTGGTGATTGTGAAAGCTGATGAAAATGTTCTGACGCGCCCCCTGGGCCTTGTGACACCCGGAGCCGGACCCTTTTTGGTGGATGCTGGTGGTTGTAGTCTCCGTGGCGGCGACCCGGTTCCGTGGCTCAGGGCGGTCAAACCAGTGGCGGAACTATTTATGTGGTTTTGATGTTTAAATGTCCGACTACGCCACCCGTGGATTGCGGTCAGAGTGAACCGCCGCTCCAGGGCAGACCGCTGAGGCTGGTGTTGTGGGTGCAGCAGAGCGTAGCATAAATCCCCACGGGAGGAGTATAGCCTCAGGGCAGTGTATGCGGAGGATGGGGGTGATGGTGCAGGGCAGCAGCAGTAATGACACGGAGTCAGTGATGCAGTCCAGGGCCTTTACTCACAGTTCTTATTATCCAGACCACGTCTGCAGGTAACGGCTGCCCACGTCGTACTGTGCTCACCAGGTGAGGGGCTCAGACAACTCCCAGATAACTTTGGAGTGCTTCACAGGACCCCCTGTGTGTGTCCTTTGTCTGGCCTTTCTTACCAACCCTTCTGTCCGGCTGCCTCGGGCCTCCTCTTGGTAAACTTGGCGCCAGTTTCCCTGACCCTATGTGGTGCCTTCCTAGCGGGTGTAGCGAGGGGCTGCGCCACATAAAATGTCACAGCCTCCTGTTTCTAGCTGAGGGTTGTTTCCTGCCTCCACTAGTTTCGGGGACCGCTCTCCCCCTTTGGCCTGACCCCTCCATGCAGGTGGATTCGGGCGTGCAGTGGCGACTCGCCCGTCCGCACCCCTGAGATCCCTTCGTTCCTCGTTCCTGGAGCCTTCTCCGCTCCTCTTCCTTCCTTCTCCCTCTTCCAGGCCTGGGCCTCTGTTACTAGGCCCGCCTCCGGAGCAGAGCTCATGCAGAGCCCCTGCTCCCTGCTACTTCTGCTCAGACTTCTCTGCACTGAACTAAGATGGTGCCCACCTTTTATACTCCCTTCTCAATGCACCCAGGAACTGCTTCCTCCCTGCTCCTGCACTACAGGGTTCCCCTTCCTCAGTGTTCCCTCCCCCCACTCCAGCCAGAGACAGGGACTGTCGTGCCCATCTCAGGGGCATATTGGTCGCCCTGCCCCACGGCAATGTGGTGTAATGCATGCAGGTGTCGGTTCCTGATCCACACTACATCCTTACCTGAGAGTGAGATATCACACCTCTGGGTGAGGTGCAATACCTCTGTAGCAACCGAGCCCTCAAGGTGCTACAGTTCCATTTATCTTCAGCCTAGGTGACGTATTGCGATACAGGGCCGTGATTTTGGCTATAAAAGGGTCCCCTAGACCCCTACCCCAAGCTTTTTAAGAGAATCATATATGGCTTGCCAGGAGACTCTATGGAATGCTTTCTCAGCATCCAACGAGAGTATCTAATTACAAATTTTTAACTGCATCTAGCCCAGGAAATACTTTGTGCCTAGTAGCAGGGTCTGCTAGTCAGTGGATTATCCCGGCTGTTAAGCAAGCTACACCACCTGTAGTTTGGACACTTCATTTTTTCAAAGGAAATGCTTCGGGACCACGGGATACTCCGTGAAGAGCATCAGGAGGCACCCCAAGGCTCGGACTGGCAGTAGGATGCCTTGCGGTGGACAGCCGAGCTCGATCCTTATAAAAGCTTTTTAACTGCAGCAGCTTTAGTGGACGCTACTGGAGCTGGAATTACGCGGCTGCTGGCATGAGACTTGCCCTCCAATAGATCCTTGTAAATGGATTTAAAGTGTATTTATTCAAATTAGAGAGACAATTTAAATTAAAAAGCTTAGAGCTGCCTCCTCCACAGGGGGGCTCGCTCGACCCACCAGCGGACAGGCACCAGTATTGGGAGAGGGGGGCTGGCCGTCAGGGTTCACCGCGGCTCTGGCACAAACCCGGCGACACGGAGGTGGCACGGGCAGGAGCGGACTGAACGTGTCGGCTTCTCACTTTTTGGATTTTAGAAGGGCATGACATGCCTATATCTGTGTCTCCCCCTCCTTTTACTCCTCCACCTCTTTTCTTTTCGCATGACTATATGTACTTGTCACTTTTCCATGTGTTAGTTGTGTCTTCTGAGCAGTTTGTCAGCTTTTGGACACCTTTGAAGGTGTTTTCTATGTGTTTCTATGTGTTTTTGTTTGCCTGCCATTGGTTTTAATGGTGTTCGAAGGTGTTCGACGAACAGTTCGACGAACAGTTCGGCGAACACACGGGTGTTCGACGAACCGAACTCGAACACTACGGGGGTGGCTCAACACTACTAAAAACTTTATCTGAAGCTTCAAAGCTCCATATTTCCCACAGCCTACTTAACATGATTCCCTCCATTCTGGTAAATACACATCTGGAAGATATCTCCTCTAGCCACTGGGCAGCAGCAGTGGAGATTCGCGTTTAAACAGGTGTTGTGCCTTCACACAACACCACTAGGTAAGCGCAACCACCCTCTTAATGGTGTTCTTTTTAATTGATACTGCCCTATTGTGCGCGCTTTTGCTATTCTCTAGAGTTCTTCAAGTTATGCATCTGAGCACCAATAACTTGCGGACATCATATGTTTTATGTGGTGTAAAACTAGGAGAGTCACTTGTAGAGAAGGATCTGGATGTAATTGTAGATCATAGACTAAATAACAACATGTAATGTCCATCAGCAGCTTCTAAGGCTAACAGGATATTGTCATGTATTAGATGTATGGACTCATGGGAGAGGGATGTAATATTTCATAAAGCGTTAGTGCAGTTTCATTTGGAATTTGCAGTTCATGTCATAAAAAGGATGCCCTAAAGTTAGAAAAAGTATCAGGAAGGGCCACAAAATTAACAAGAATCCAATAATTTAGGGCAACTGATTAGGTGACAAATTGTTAAGTTCCAGAAGACCGTAGGCGCTCAACATCCAGGTTTAAAGGAGAATCTCATCTATCATAAAACAATGCATTTTGGGAATTTAATTCTTTTTATCAGTTTTGCAGAAACTAATGTAGAAGCACTTCAGAAATCGATGTTTACCCAGGAAAACTAGTTTAATAGCATCTTCTAGTTCTACTTAATGTGAGGGAAGTATCAAGCTGATTTTATCTGGTTCCTGGGTAAAAGATAAAAATGGTCTTCCAGTGGTCAGGAAGTATTTTTTTTCGGCTTTAGGCTGTGTGCATACGTTCAGGATTTGAATGCGGAAATTTCTACAGCGTTTCTTCATCTCTTGGCAGGAAAAATGCTGTGGAAAAAATGCACGTTTTGATGCGTTTTTGGACAGCAATGAATGTTTTTTGGAGCTAAATAAAGATATTTTAAAAAAGAAATGTGGGACATTGTTTCAACCCTTGGATTACTGTCAGACCTGGGGTGAGTATGTGGATTCATTTAAATGATTAAAGAATGTGTTTGTTGTATTTTAAATAAAGTGTTTTACTCTCTGTGTTGGTGTGTTTATTTAACTCTTTACTTTACTTTAATTAGCCTTTAGTAGTGAAAGGGTCTGATTCACACCTTGTCATAACCAAACAAAAAGGGCTAGGTGTCAGCTAATCCCATAAACCCAATGTAATTAGCATTTCCATTCAAGTCATTTCTGGGGCAGCTAAGAGCTGCTATTTTTAGCCTAGGAAGGTGTCATTAGGCAAACATGTTCCCTGGCTATTAATAGCAGCTCACAGATGTTTGTTTAGCCGCTACATCCTTACAAACAGCAACAAACAGCGTTTTGGATTCAGCGTATTTTCGCTGCATCCAAAATGCTGTGTTCTAATGCCGCCTTTTTGTTGTCAACACATGCGGATCCACCGCATATAATGACATTTCAATTGGTCAAAATCCTCAGTGGAGACTAGCATGTCTGCTACAGAAATTGACATGCTGCGGGTGAGTTTGGGTACGTGGCCACGGTCAGGAGCTGCTGCAGGTTTGAAGCTGCGTGTTTATGCAGCATCAAACCTTCAGCATCCTTATGTTACAGCATAGTGGATGGGATTTCTAGAAATCCCATGTCCACTATGCGTGCATCTGAGGCTGCGGATCACCCATGGACACTGACATGCCGCACGTCTTTCAGGACCGCAGCATGTCCAATTCTCTTGTGGAGTCGCTAGTTTCCGCAACAAAAATTTTACCACTTGAATGTATTGAATGTGGTAAATACGCATGGTTAAGTGAACATATGTTGATTTACCTTTGTTCAATAGAATGCTGCATTTTGGATGCAGCAAAATGTGCTGCGTCCAATGCGCTGCTACATCCGGATCATAGGCACATAGCCTAAATTAAAAAAAAAAAAAAAAATGGCGTGGGCTCCCACGTCATTTTTATAACCAGCAGAGGGAAAGTCGACCGTTGGAGGCTGATATTAGTAGCCGGGGAAGGGGCCATTAGCCAAAAATGTTACTTGGCTATTAATAACAGCTCATGGATGTTTGCTTAGCCTTTACTGGCTAGATTACAGGGGGACCCCAGAAAAAAAATTGACTTGGGGTCCCACTATAAAATCTAACCAGTAAAGGCTAAACAGACAGCTGCGGGCTGATATTAATAGCCAGTGAAGGGGCCATGGATACTAGCCCTCTTCGCGGCTAATAGCATCACCCCTCTGCAGTCCCAGAAATGGCGCATCTATAAGATGCGTCAAATCTGACGCTTAGCCTCCACTCTTCCCACTGACGTGTAGTGGTGGTGAGTGGAGTAATGGGGTTGGGGTTCATGTCAGCCTTTTATTGGCGGCTGACAAAGCCGAGGTTAGTAATGGATAGGCGTCTATTAGATGCCCCCATTACTAACCCTGTAGTTAAATTTTCAATGCTTTTTCAATAAAGACATGGTCAGAATAAAGTATTTTATTGAGATAAAATTACACACGGTTTTAATATTTTTTTTTTTATTGTTCTCTCAATCCCCGACACCCTCGTCTACTGAAAAAAAGCAAAAATAAAAAACAACCATATCCCTCACCTGTCCGCCGTCATGACGTAATCCAGATTGTCCCATGGAGATCCGGGTCACTTCTACAGCAGTCCCATCAATCACTGATGTGACTGCTGTAGAAGACAGCACTGTACACTGACAGAAGTGTAAAATCACTCCTGTCAGTGTACCGCTGGCCGCTGGGATGATCGAGTCACCGGGGGCCATCAGGAGGACAGCGGGACACAGGGGGATGCCGGACAGGTGAGGATAAGGTGTTTTTTATTTTAAATAGTTTACTTTTTTTTTCCACCGCTCACAGTCCTGACTCGGCTGAGGAGACTACTTCTCCCCTCAGCTGCGCCGCACTCACTGTCATCAGCGGGAGTGGCGATTGGATGATGGGATTACAAGTCTTCTTCCCCGGCACCAGTACCATTCTTTGAGCATTTCTGCACTACAGAAACACTACAAAGAACGGACATGCTGCGGATTTTAACGTAATGGCAATCCTGAGCGGAAAAGTCCACATTCTGTGCACAGCATATCAGGATTGTCATTGCATTAGCTGGCAGACAGATTGCCTAGCATTTTTGGTGCATTTCCGTGCGGAAAAAAAGCAGTGAAAACACATCAAAAATGCTCAGTGTGCACTTAACCTTAAAGTAACATTGTGGGTGAGGGAAAATATTGGAAGGGTTGCATTTGTCTTAATCAAATAGGTCTAAGATGAATTAGAAGACTTGCATATTTTTCCATTTGAGGAATGCCACAACTATCAAGTTCTTATCCACTACTTTTATATTGATGACCTATACTTAATATATAAGATCAATGGGGTCTGAAACTCCTACCAATCAGCAGTTTTCACCTCTAGCACCGGATGTAAACATTGTATGTAGCGGAACACCACAGCTCTAGAAACAGACTAGAAGTCCCAGGTAATAGGCCTGGGTATGCAGCCCCCATGGTGGCAGAGACAGACAAGATACAAGACCTGGCAACTCAGAGGCAAGGAGCACACTGATAGATAGTGTTGCTCAGGCACCTCCTTCTGGGTGTAGGGGGTTTAAATATCCAGTGACTCACAGCAATAGGCTGGAGACGCATTAGGAGTGCGCCCACAGCAGCTATAAGAATCAGGACGTAACCGGGCCGCCGCCCTAAGCAGTCAGACAAGAGACATGCACACAGCATGAACTGGAGCAAGGTTTGCAGGCTGGACTGATGGGTAAGATTGCGGTCTTGCATAGTGGGATGTGGTGCACTATGCAAGCATGCCGCCAGGAATGTTACTGAGCTGATCTGCAGTAGCAACAAATCTACTTCTGTGAGCTTAAGAAAGGCTCTCAGAATCTAAAACATTGCAAACATGAATGAAAACGGCTTTATGCATGTGCTATATCCATTTTTTTTGTTATCTGACATATTTTTATGAGTTCTGAAACACAGATACATTATTGGCTGCATGCATTTCACACATTATCAATTCTTTATGTCCTTGTAACATTCTTATTTCCTAGAAAAGGATGGATCCTACTACAATGAAAGTTACATAACCCATTCATGATTTTATCATACAATTCCCATCATTAAAATGTAACTGCTGCAGATACAATTAATGTCATGCAGTACCTTGGGACTGTGGGCGCTAACTAGGTCCAGAGAACTAGGGGCACTCTGGTCTATCCCTGTCCCACGGATTACTCCTGAAGGTAGTGAAGCTGGGTTCGCATACCTTACTGAACTCCTAAATTAATACTTATCTATTGCCTCCCCCAAGGGAGTTGGGAAGATGAAGTGTATAGGAATACCTAACCAGACAAAAGGAAGATGTACAGGGATAAATGAAAATAACAAAGTATACAAAATGCACTCCACAAACAACACAGTGGAACACAGGGGAATTAAAGGAAGGAGAAACCAAATAGGATAGGATGAGAATATGCACACAAACCAAATTCTAAGCAACAAATCTCCAAACGCCAAATTCAACCACGAACTACAACTTCAACTACACACAAGGCAGTAAGAACCAACACTGGCAATTTTTAAGTGCCAGTGGCGAGCATATATAGTATAGTGGAGTGGTCAACACTGAACAGCGGAGACAATCCATGTAGGAAAGCAACAGGCCCTTCAACTGAACAGATTAACACTTGCACTGCTAGCAAGGAAAAAAACCTGCACTGTTTAATAAGATGGTGAAGTGCTTTTGACCAGTGCAGGAGTTTGTGAAACCAGATGCCGCGATAGTCTGGACCCTCTCTGTTGCGGTATCCCCGTGACAATTAGATTGCCCTTTTTTGTAAGTAAATTGAGTTCATTTTAATTTTTTTAGAGAATCTTTATTAACCCCTTTACCCCTGAGGGTGGTTTGCACATTAATGACCGGGCCAATTTTTACAATTCTGACCACTGTCACTTTATGAGGTAATGACTCTGGAACACTTCAACGGATCTCACTGATTCTGAGATTGTTTTTTTCGTGACATATTGTACTTCATTTCTTCTGTGTCCAGAGGAGACCAGTTAGAAAATGACGAAGAGGGGTTTTGTTCCAAAAATTGATGCGCATACAAATTAGTTTGGCCCACCATGCGGTTTATAAAATCCTCAGAGAAAAAGACTTTGAAAAAGTCTATTTCTGTGAGGCCGGTGGTGTCAAACTTGATTCCTGATTCCGCTACGAAATCAGGAATCAGTGGCTCATAATTTTCAGGGGGCAAGGTCCATATGGGGTCAGTAGTGGGGGGCGCTGGTTCGTCTTCTCTCCTGGGGTGACTGCGTGGTGGTCCAGCAGCACCTGAGGATGAAGAAGAGGAGAAAGACTACAAGGAATCAGAAAAATAAAGAAATGTGGGATCCTCACCCTCGCTGTCAGAGGCAAGGAAAGCATAGGTCTCCTCCGCTGAATAGCAAATTTGGGATGAGCAACATTTTTTTGTTATGTATGTGGTGCGTGTGTGTCAGTACTTTATTTAGAGTGTGTGTGTGTGTGTGTGTGTGTGTGTGTGTGTGTGTGTGTGTGTGTGTGTGTGTGTGTGTGTGTGTGTGTGTGTGTGTCAGTGTGCTTGGGTGTAAACTTTTTTCTGAAAAAAAAAGAGGGGGGAGAGGTGGATTGGGGTGGATGAGGGGAGTTTGGACTTACAAAAGTCTTCCCTGTTCTTCTTTCAGCAGAAGCAGCAGCAGGATCAGCAGCAGGAGCAGGCTCTGGAGCAGGATCAGCAGCAGACCTGAGCAGGAGCTGGAGACCCGAGCAGGAGCCTAGGAGCTTGGAGACCGGAGCCTGGAACCTGGGGACTGGAGCCTGGAGACCAGAGCCTGGAGACCAGAGCAGGAGCCTGGATACCAGAGCAGGAGCCTGGAGACCGGAGTAGGAGCCTGGAGACTGGAGTAGGAGCCTGGAGACTGGAGTAGGAGCCTGGAGCAGGAGCCTGGAGACCGGAGCAGGAGCCTGAAGACTGGAGCCCAGAGCAGGAGCCTGAAGCCTGGAAACCAGAACAAGAGCCTGGAGCATGGAGACCGGAGCCTGGAGCCCAGAGCAGGAGCCTGGAGACTGGAAACCAGAGCAAGAGCCTGGAGCATGGAGACCGGAGCCTGGAGCCCAGAGCAGGAACCTGGAGCAGGAGCCTGGTGCCTGGACACCAGAGCAGGAGCCTGGAGCCTGGAGACCGGAGCAGGTAGGAGAAGGTCTTGTGGTGTCACAAATGCTGTGGCACTACAAGGCCCAGCAGAGAGATCAGCAGTGTGACCGCTCTATAGAAATCCTCCCCAAGTGTGAGGATCTGCAGGGCGTTCACAGGGGGCTGATAGGGTGGTGACAGGCAGGTCACAGGCCGGTCACCTCCCGGTCAGGTACTCTGATGCGATTGATGATGACATCGAACGCACCAATCAGAGATGGCTGGGGCCTGGGCAACATCACAGGGAGTCACAGGGAAGTGACACCGCCCTGTGACCAATCTGTCACCTGTGTTCAGGTACTCTGATTGGAGCGATCGATCTAATCATCGATCGCTCCAATCAGAGCTTTCTGGGGCCTCTGATCACATCACAGGGGGGGTCACAGGGAGGTGACTGGCAGGTCACAAGCCAGTCACGTCCCGTGACCGCCATGTCACCGTGCGGTCCCGCTATGATTGGTGTGATCGACATGATCGGTGAACGCATCGATCATAGTGGGTTGGGGCCAAGGCTGGGGTTCCTAGGCAACAGCCTAGGATCGGTGCTCTTAGGAGCACCAATCCTAGGCTGCACATCACTGTTTCAGGCAATCTGATTGCCGGAAACAGTGAGAAACACCAAGGTTACTTACCGGTAGCCGTTTTTTCCTGAGCCCATGACAGCACACCTTGAGAGAGGATTCGCCCCACCAAGGACAGGAAACCGTCTGAAATAAAAGGGCGGCACCTCTCCCTCGCTTCACTTGTTTACAGAGCATTTAGAGGACCTCCCTAAACAGGTTAGGCACATAACCAACACCACAATATACATATACACACCACCCCAAACAGTGCACACCAGGGTGTGAGAAACATAGAAAGAATAAGGGGGGGAAACTATGGGTGCTGTCATGGGCTCAGGAAAAACCGGCTACCGGTAAGTAACCTTGGTGTTTTCCCCTCCCCCATGACAGTACACCTTGAGAGAATTTTGGAGAATTTATGAGCACCCTAGGGAGGGACCACCGCCTGAAGTGCCCTTCTCCCAAAGGTGAGATCAGAAGAGGACAGATCCAACCGATAGTGCTTAAAGAAGGTGGATGGTGTAGACCAAGTAGCAGCCCTACATATCTGCTCGATCGAGACGTCTGCTCTCTCTGCCCAGGAGGTTGCAACGGCTCTGGTGGAATGAGCCCTCACATTGTCCGGGGCTGGAACCCCTGTGGACGTATAGGCTAAGCAAATGGCCTCCCTGAGCCACCTAGAGATGGTACCCTTGGACACCCCGTGACCTTTCCTACACCCTTGAAAGGCCAGGAACAGAGAACAGTCTTTCCTCCACAGACTAGTCATGTGAATGTACTGTAGCAGGGACCTCCTAACATCTAGGCTATGGAACCTGACTTCCCCTGGGTTCTTGGGATTGCTGCAGAACGAGGGTAGCACAATCTCCTGACTACGGTGAAATCTAGATACCACCTTGGGAAGGTACGCTGGATCTGGCCGCAAGGTGACCCTATCCTCAAAGATGTGTGTAAGGAGGATTAACCGAGAGGGCCTGCAGATCACCCACCCTACGGGCTGACATTAAGGCCACTAGGAGGATGGTCTTAAGGGTGAGAATTTTTGGAGAAACCTTGTGTAGGGGTTCGAATGGTTCACTAGTAAGAGCGTTGAAGACTAAATTCAGGTCCCAAGGAGGAACACCCATGGACCTAACCGGTCCTGCTCTGGCACAGGACTTGATAAACCTCGAGATCCACCTATTCCCAGCCAGATTACAATTGTAGAGTGCTCCCAAAGCTGAAACTTGAACCTTAAGGGTCCCTGTAGCTAGACCCAGGTCCCGCCCCTTTTGCAGAAATTCCAGGATCCCTCTGATCGGAGGTTTGCTCGATAGCCGGATATCTATAAACTATGAATTTACCCCAAACTCTGCTATAAATCTTGGTTGTAATTGGTTTTCTACTCCCCAATAAAGTAGAAACTAAGCCTGGTGAAAACCCCTTGCTACTCAATAGCGACCTCTCAAATTCCATGCCGAAAGATGGAACCCCCTGGCCTGGGCATGGAATACTGGTCCCTGCATGAGAAGATCCGGCCTCTCTGGTAGAATCCAGGGATCTGACACAGACATTAGTCGAAGCAGAGAGAACCAAGGCCTCTTGGGCCAAAAAGGGGCTATCAAAATCACCCTGGCGCCTTCCTCCCGGATCTTCCTCACCACTACTGGAATCATCACTAATGGCGGAAAGGCATGGGCCTTACTGAACCCCCAAGGAATCTGGAGGGCATCTACGGCATGGGGATTTTCTGCCGGATTTAGGGAGCAAAATCTCTGCACCTTTCTGTTTGCCCTTGTGGCGAACAGGTCTATGTCTGGCTGCCCCCATAACTGGACAATCTGATGGAAGACCTCCGGGTTCAACCCCCACTCCCCCTGTCTTAGGGTATGGCGGCTTAGAAAATCTGCTTTCACGTTTTCTACCCCCTTTATGTGAAGGGCGCTGAGGGATAGGAGGTTTCGCTCTGCTAGACCAAGCATCCTGTCTGCCACCACCATCAGAGGGCGTGACCTTGTCCCTCCCTGGTGATTCACATAGGCTACTGCTGTCCGGTTGTCGGACCTGACCTGGACATGTTGATTTTGGATGTGAGGGAGGAAGCCCCTGAGGGATCTTTCTACTGCCCAAAGCTCCTTTAAGTTTGAGGATTCTCCCCTCTCGTGGTAAGCCGAGTGACCCTGTATTGAGAGTTCTGCCAGATGACCCCCCCCATCCAGAACTGCTTGCGTCGGTCATAATTACCCGATCTACTGGTCTGGACCATTGAACGCCTGCGATCAGATTTCCCCTGACTGTCCACCACGAAAGGGAATCTACTACCTCTGGGGAGAGAGAGCCTGCTTTCTAAATGCCCGTTGCAGGACCTCTGTGCTGACAGGACCTCCCACTGAAGCTGCCTCATATGCCCCTGGGCCCACATTACTGCTGGGAGACAGGCCGTCATAGAACCCAGGAGGGACATTGCCTCTCTCAGAGACATCTCTGGAGCTTGAATGGCCTTCGAGACTAATGCAATCAACCTGCAGATTTTGTCCTCTGGGAGGAAGCAGGTTTGGCGTCGAGAGTCTAGGATTAGACCCAGAAAGGTCTGAGTCCTGGAGGGGGTTAGTCTTGATTTTTGGAAATTTACTAACCACCCCAGCTGATGCAACACTTCCGTGACCACTAGGAGCTGACTGGAGCAGTGGGCTTCTGTTTTCCCTATTAATCAAGAAGTCGTCTAAATATGGCACGATCACTACATTCTTGATCCGTAGGAAGGCTGTCACTTCTGCTATTAGTTTCGTAAATATTCTCGGGGCAATGGAGAGGCCAAAGGGTAGGGCAGCAAACTGAAAATGCCTCAGCTTCCCCTGAATAAACAGGGCTACTCTCAGATACTTCTGATACTCCGGATGGATTGGGACGTGATAATATGCGTCCTTCAAATCTATTACAGCCATAAAGCAGTTGCGATGTAAGCGCTTCACTGATGAGCTTACTGACTCCATCTTGAAAGTCTGGTTTTCTACTACTTGGTTCAGACTCCTGAGGCTGATGATGGTCCTTAAGGACCCGTTTGTTTTTTTTATCATGAATAGTGGGGAATAGAACCCCCTCCCTCTCTGTGTTGCTGGTACTTCGAGAAGGACCTGCTTTCCTACTAACTAACACTTCTGTTTCCAGGGCTAATTGTTCTTCCTGGACCTTTCGTAGGGGGGTAACCACAAAGGTCCGCCAGGGGGTCTGGCTGAACCGGATCTTCAGGCCCCCACTGATAATTTTCAGAATCCAGGGGTTTGTTGTGATCGCGTCCCAAGCTGGAAGAAAGTGGGAAAGCCTTCCACCCACTTCCAGCCTGGGTCATTGGGAGGATCTCTTCGAACTCGAGGATGGTCCTCCAAACATGTAGCACGATTCTTTTTTGGACTTGGCTTCCCATCTCTTTTTGTTTCCCGGAGGACGACCCCAGTTAAATTTTCTCCTCCGAAAACGAAATCTTCTTGGTTCCCCCGAAAATCCCGGGAACCCTTTGCTTTTATCGCCTGCTTTTTCTAACAGATCTTCTAACTTTTGGCCAAACAGGAGTCTACCGTCACACGGGAGGGAGCACAGTTTCTGTTTCGAAGGTAGGTCGCCTGGGCAACCTTTGAGCCACAAGGCCCGCCTGGCTGCGTTGGATAGTCCCGCTGCCCTAGCTGACAGTCTGACCGAGTCAGCTGAAGAGTCGGCCAGGAAGGCCGATGCTGTTTCTATTAGAGGTAGCTCTGAAAGTATTGCCTGTCTGGAGACCTTTTTATCTTTAAGCTGGTCTTCCAGCTGTTGGAGCCACACCATCAAGGACCTCATCACACAGGTGCTAGCCACCGCTGGTTTTAGGCCGCCTGCCGCCGCCTCCCATGTGTGGCGCAGGAAGGAGTCAGCTCTTTTATCCAGGGCATCTTTTAGGACGCCAGAGTCCTCCAAGGGTAGGGAAGATCTTTTCGATGACCTTGCCACAGTCCCGTCCACCTTGGGGATCTTATCCCAAGGTTCCGCATCCTTCTCTTCGAAGGGGTACCTTCTTTTGGAGAAGGGGGGTAAAGCCCCTGATCTCTCAGGTCTCCTCCACTCCCGGTCAATGAGGCCCTGAATTTTACTGTTAACCGGAAATGAGCGTCTCTTCTTCTCTCCCAAGCCCGCAAACATGATGTCCTCCCGGGATTTAGATGCTCTCTCTTCCTCCAGACCCATGGTTGATCTTACTGCCCTAACCAGTCTGTCTGTATTCTCAATGGGGAAGCAGGGTCTACCGCCCCCCGATGAGGAAGAGGACGATGAATCCCACTGCTCCTCGGACTGGGAGGAATCAGAGATGGAGGAAACCTCTCTACGGGGTCTTTTCTTCCCTCTAAGGAACCCTTTCAGGGACCCCTGAACTTCTGCATGTACTATGGACTTTAAATTTGCAGCAAAATCCCGGGAATTCTCAGCTATGGTTTTGGTCACACAGCCCTGGCAAAGTGGTTTCTGCCACTCTACTGAGAGAGAAGCTTGGCAAAGGGCACATATTCTATGCTTTTGCTTGGCACTACTCTTCTTAGGCTCCTAAAAAAAGGAAGCACATAAGAGACTTCCCGTTACTAACCAGTGACATTCACGAAGCTCACTCACCCCTGGAGGTCACAAACGGGTACCGGATTCGGAGGCTGTCGCGGAACCGATGATTCCATTCTGGATGGTCCCGAGGCACTCGAAGCCTTACTCTTGCGGCTGCCACTACGATTACTCTAGCGGCTGTCTGTATACGATGCATCCCTCTGCTTTTTCTGTTGCTGAGGTGGGAGGGTAAGCTGCTGCTCCTGGCTATCTGGATCAGTCATGTCTCAGAAGCGCACCACGCTTCCAGGATAGCTCCCCCCCCCTTAAATATAGGGCCATCCAGCCTCCTCCAGTCTGTGGGCCCTCCCCCTTCCTCAGGCCGGAGCTCCATTGAAAAAAACCGGCCTGGGACTCTCCGATGGGCGCCGCCATCTTGGATCGGCGCCGCCTCCTGACGTCACCCAGCGCGCCTCTCCCAGCGTGCCCTGCGCCGTGACGTCAGGCGCGTCACACCAGGAAGCGTTCCACACTGCAGGGGGAGGACGGCGCCGCGGTCTCCGGGAGGACAGAGCCTGCCTCACCGCATGCGCCCCGCTCGGCGCAGAGACCCCAGGGAAAGCTGCGGATGGCGCTTCTGGGATACTGAACCCGGTGCACAGGCCAGTGCCCGCTCTTCCACACCAGGACAGCCCCAGGTAAGTCTTCTTTCTTCCAGACAGGTTCCCCATCAAGGACAGGAAACCAACTGAAGCGAGGGAGAGGTGCCGCCCTTTTATTTCAGACGGTTTCCTGTCCTTGGTGGGGCGGATCCTCTCTCAAGGTGTGCTGTCATGGGGGAGGGGAAAATGCTGTGATTGGCTGTTCAGAATTGAACAGCCAATCACAGCGATCGTGGTAGCGGGGGGGTGGCGACTCCCCCTGGGATGATGGCGCCGGAAACTTAATGCGATCACCGCGACTTCGGTCGCGGTGCCGCATTAAAGACAGCGTGTAGTAGTACGTAGCTGGTCCATAAGTCCCAGGGCGCAGCTACACACTATTACGGACGTCATCATAAATGGGTTAAACTACTTTTCTTGATCATTTGCGATTTTTTTGTTCCATTTGTGTTCACAAGTTTTGTTTGCTGATGAATATTTTAAAATCATTCTTTAACCATTTCAGTGCCAAGCATGTGATATATTTGTTCATACGAGGTCACATTCTGTAACTACCAGGGTTAAAACGAAAAAAAAAATCCTAACCACTTTTTTGTGCAGACATTTGGAAGTACAGGGTTCAAAAAGATCTGATGACCAAGAAGTCATTGATCACTTCCTGAACCCTGCGAATCAGGAAATTTGCTTGGAAATGTGACTTCCTGGTTCAATTAGCCATTAATGTGACATGAGTGGCAGAGGGGTGAGTGATTTTGGTCTGTGACCAATGATGACCTATAGTAAACTCTTACTGACCCCAGGGGATTCATAGGGTAACCTTCATACATGTTATACCTCTAGTTGCCAATTAGAGATGGACCTCTTTTCTCTAGGGGCCACACATCTGTGTCTTCTGGGAAGAAGAAAATCTGAAAATAAAATAAAGAACACCAATTTTTTTTTTATTTGTGCAGTTTATTTTGCTTTTTGGCAAATGTTACATTATATTGAATGTGATTTTAAAAATCCCATTCACACAGTAGAAAAATCATGTTAGGGAATAATAGTTTTTTAAAACTGTAATTACCTTTGCATGCGTCCACATGAGTAGGATACACAGTGCATCTGGTTGTCCAATTTGGATAATCTCTGCTTGTTTAAGTTGGCTGTACACATTACACTTATGTCGACTGAACCCGCCATTACCAACGGGTTCCGCCGACAGTCTAATATGTATGGGGCACCGGCCAAATGTTGGTCGAGAGTGATGTTGATCAGGTATGTCCAATTTCAGACTGCTGATCAGATTGTTTTGAGATATGCCGCCGGCCGTTGTGTCAGTCAACAACTTTCTCAGAGAGGACACATGAGCACTCGCCGAACGAGAACTCCTGTGTATGGGAGAGTCGGAAGAGATGGTGGTCAGCTGAACAATCTTTTGTGTGGCCTGACTGAGAGTATCCTGACAATAAAATGATCATAAAAGGTCACTTTGATGGAACCCCCAACAATCATCTGAAGCATATGAGAAAGTCTTGTAGTAAGTGTCCAATATCCCAGAAGTGATATGACAAAGGATATTCTACATGATAGATTGCCCATTCAAATCAATGGGGTGTATGGCTGCCAAATTGGAACATTAAAACAGGTATGCAAAAAGCAAAGTTTATGTATAATGTTTTCCAGTTTTATTATATTTTAAACACTATTATGACACCAATAAAAAACCATAACCCAAAATGCTACGCCGGTTGGTAGGTACTCATATGAAAAATAACTTGTTTGCAACTACAGCAGTATTTTTGTGGTGCATAAGCTTGTTAATTGAACAAAATAGTTGAGCAAAAAAATTTGGGGGGATATTATTTACCCAAATTGTCTCACATTTAAACAAAAATTGTGTTACGCTAAAAAATGATGTTTCTAGGACAGAGGGGTATTAAACTGCCCTTCTTTTCCAGCGTGTGAAAAATTAAAAAAAATGCTGTTATTGAGGTGCTGTTGCTGCAGTATATCCCAGATCAATCAGTTCACAGTAACACTGACTCTGCAGGTCCCTCACCTCTTCATCACTTGGATCTTTAGATTTTTACTCACACACAGAGTACCACACCAATTTTCAATGTTTATTTCAGCAGTTTAGTAGTACATCAAAATCCGATTAGGTCTTTCTCTTCCTCATTTGTGGAATAAGTTGAACGCTCTGACCTCTATCTGTGACATGCAGAAATAGTGCTGTTGCAGAGTGTGACATGCATTAGTAGTGCTGTTGCTTTAAAAGCATTCAGCAATTATAAGAAGTAACACAAGCACATGAGACAGGAAGTGTTGTGCTCCAGAAGCATCCAGCAACTAGAGGGGTTAACACAGTTACAGGAGAAGGGAAATATTTTAGCAGAGCCCCAGGGGGATTGTGGGTAAGATGTTTACTGTCTGGCTGGAGTCGAAGAGAAAGGTGGTGCGTGTGTGTGTGTGTGTGTGTGTGTGTGTGTGTGTGTGTGTGTGTGTGTGTGTGTGTGTGTGTGTGTGTTCTGTGTCACACAGAAGTGCCCCTGCAATTGAAAAGTATTCAAGTCAGGAGTGAAGCTAAGCACAGGTCAGGTAGAGTTTCTGAACTAACAGTGCAGAGTATTGTCAGGCAGAAAGATAAGGACTGGAAGAAATTGTGTCACAGGGATCATCTCCCTCAGCAACCCCCCCCTCCTCCATCTCACTATGCTGTAAAGAATGCTGTGTTCATTAATGTGCCTTTGCATTAGAACTGTGCTGTCCTGTACTACTGGGAAGACTGTGAACTGCTGTGCTGCTAAGGAAACTGTACTGTTTGTCACTGGAGCCTGTTGCTCATAAGACTTAACTTGCACTGGCTGTGTGGCTTCTTATTAAATGCTACTGTTCTACGGTTTATGAGGACTCTTGTCAAGTGTGTCTGGCCAGCAAGTGAAACCACCTACATGTCTGTGCCGGAGGGTCAATACCCCTGTGTGCCTGAGAGAAGCTGTAGCACATGGTCTATGGTCGCTCTGAGTAACGATTCCCCCAGGACTCCAAAAAATTCATGCAACCTGTCTCACCCCTATCTGAACCTAGCGGCGTGCGTGTAACATATACCTACACTGTAAAAGCCTAAAGTGGAGCGGCTTGGCCGACTCATCTTTTGTAGTCCTTGTGATAGCCCCCTGATTTGTGATCTAGACCATGTGATGTGAAACCTGGAGAGTATTATGGGGAAGCTCCCTTGACCGTGCCTGATGCCATTAGCCCTCTCTCTCCTTTGCAGATTGGAGTGATTAGAGATGAGTGGATCAATCAATGCACCCTCAAAGGGCTGTCCAGGCTGTCTAAGCAACTGAAGGATTGAAAATCCACGCCGCGTAAATAGTGCGCACTGTCAGTATTTTCCATTGCCGCGCTGGGAGCGGACAGTCATGTGATTGCAAATTTGCCACATTCCCACTAGACGTCTGACCTCGCTCAATTCACTTGTATTGAGTGAGGCTGCACACATCTAGTCGGCACATGACTGCATGTATGTAAATCACATACTTACGGTCACGTGCCTTCCAGATCCCAGCACTGGAGAATCCTGACAGTGCGCGCGCTGTGAGGATTAACAAGTCTGCAGTCACAGAGTGACTACAGACTAGAACCCCAAACCTTGACAACCCCTTTAAGGGAACTATGTTTCACCTGGTCAAGTGAAATGTGTAACATTCCTGGCGGCATGCTGGCATGGCTTACCATCTTCCACCATGCAAGACCACCAACTTACCTACCAGGCCAAGCTGTGCGCTATACTCCGCTATTTGCTGTGTGCTTGTCTCTTGTCTGCTAGCTTAGGGCGGCGGCGCTGGAGCTTCCCGATTCTTAAAGTTAGTGTGCGCAGTCCTAATGCATCCTCAGCCTATTGCTGTGAGTCACTGGATACTTAAACCTCCTCCACCCAGTGGGAGGGGCCTGAGCAACACTTTCTTAGGCTGTGTGCCCACGATGCGTTTTTTAAGCGTATCTTCAGCGGCAAAAACGCTGCAGAAATGCTTAAAAAAGGCATGGTAGAAGGCCTGCCATGTTCCCCAATGATAATCCGCATGTGCTGTGCACATGCTGCGGAAATTTCCGCTGTAGGTTATCATTGCGGAAAAATACGCAGCACTACCAATTTTTTTGCAGAAGCGCTGCGTTTTCGCCGCCATTGACCTTCATTGGAACGCATGGATTCCGCATCACTGTATCTGTACATGCGGAATTCAAACGTTTCAATGTGCGGATGGTACCCAGGTCTGGAGGAGAGGAGACTCTCCTCCTGACCCGGGTACCATAGAACCTGTAAGAAAGAACCTCAAAGAAAGAATAAAATAAAAAGTAAATATTATATTTACCTTCTGATGGCCCCCGGTCTCCTTGCTGGCAGATCGCGGTGGACTGAAGGACCTGCGCTGACGTCAGTCATGTGACGGCAGGTCCTTCAGTGTAACGCGATCTGCCGGCAGCCAGGACGGAGCGAAGCAAGACTGCGGGGGCCATCGGAATGTAAGTATAGATTTATTTTTTACCATTCTTTTACAGTCACACTATATAAATCCACGCCGGTTGCATGGATTTATATAGTGTGACCAAGTTGTCAAGCACTTTCCAAGTGATGCTAAAATCGCTTGGAAAGCGCTTGTCAACCCACATGTGGAAATGCAAGTGAAGAACGCTTCACAGCCGCATGTCCCTGACAGGGAGATGCAGAAACGCTCAGGAAAAAATCCGGAGCATTTCTGCATTGTGGGCACATATTAACAATCTAAACAGGTTCCGGATAGTATCCAAACGGAGGAAATTAACCTCCACCACCAAACTCAATCAATATAGTAACAACTAGTGTGGGATATATAAATCCCAACCACCACAAAGAGTAACTAAGGTTTAAAATATATTATATTTATTGATATTCTTTAAAATTAAAGATATAAAAACAGTGGATAACCCATACCACAGATGTAGGGTGTTAAACCATGAATCATTACAAGAGGTGTATATACATGCTACTTCTTGGCAATATATTTGGGAGGTAAATGATACTGAATTGGGCCCGAATATGCATAGAGAAATACCTATTTAACAGGTGAACAGATCAATCCACATCAAAAGATATACACATGCATAATAAATAAGAGCCCACATTACCTTAAGCCAATGTTTATATGAATGAAAGCATGGTAAACACCCACCGCTCCGATGATCGTTTCGACACCATTTTCAACGAGCGAGGGTGTTTACCATGCTTCCATTCATATAAACATTGGCTTAAGGTAATGTGGGCTTTTATTTATCTGTGGTATGGGTTATCCACTGTTTTTAGATCTTTAATTTTAAAGAATATCAATAAATATAATATATTTTAAACCTTAGTTACTCTTTGTGGTGGTTGGGATTTATATATCCCACACTAGTTGTTACTCTATTGTGGGCACATAGCCTTACAGTGTGTTCTGTGCAATTGTGAGTTGCCAGGTCCTGTCTTGAATCTTGCCTATTTCTGCCACCCTGGGGGCTGAGTACCTAGGCCCGTTACCTGTATCTGTGACTTCTAGTCTATTTCTGCCACCCTGGGGGCTGAATGCACAGGCTCATTCCTGTATCTCGTTCCTGTCTGAACTGAGTCCTAGCCCGTTACCTGTTTGTCTCTATGTTCGATCCTTCCTTTGTCCTGCAGTGTCTGAACCAGTACCTAACTCCTACTCGTTGTCTCTGTACTTCTGTTTGTGAGTTTTGTGTCCACTCGCTACTTCATTGCAAGTACCTTGTGTGTATCTGGTTCTGCTTGTCCCGTTTTCCTGCCTCCGTATCTACCTCCTATGTTCTAGCTATCTTCCTGTATTTCCTTGTCCCTGTCTGTTCCATGTGAACAGAGCACTGTCCTATCTGTCCGCTTCACCTGCGGTGCTGCTCGGCTCTGCCCTGCTCCACTTCCCCTCCGCACCTGCGGTTCTGCTCTGCTCTGCCCTGCTCCGCTTCCCCTCCGCACCTGCAGCTCTGTTCCTGTATCCCAGTCCATACTGGTCCCTATCCAGCCTGTTTACCTACCTGCCAGTACCGGCCTGTCGGAATACCAGCCTTGCCTGCCAGTACCTGCATGTCTGCATACCAGCAGTGCCTGCCAGTACCCACCTGTCTGCATACCAGCAGTGCCTCCCAGTACCTGCCTGTCTGCATACCAGCCGTGCCTCCCAGTACCTGCCTGTCTGCATACCAGCCGTGCCTCCCAGTACTTGCCTGTCTGCATACCAGCCAAACCTGCCCGTTCCTGCATTCCCCAGTGTGGGTCAACAGCTGTGTGACCAAGGTCTGACCTGGAGTAGCACCTGGGCTACCTCCCACGTCCCTCCTCAGACCACGGAGTCTATTAAGCCGCCGTGCGTCCGTGGTCGGATCTGGCGAGGTCCCTAGTCATGCCCCTCCAGGTACTCCTCGGTTCGTGGCCCAGTGAGACCACTAACCACGCTCACGCTAAACAGTCTGGATGTGAGAGTAACAAAATGGTTCTTTAAAGCCCTTGGTCCAGATGAGCCTGAGTGGATACATGAAATAACACAGATTGGCAACATGAGCAAACAAGAGACTCTGCATTGAGAAACTGGGGAAGCAGAGCAGAGTTGACTTAGTGATATAGCAGAGCTGACTTTGTCACAGACAGAGACCAATGTTATGCTGGTAGCAGTGCAGTGGTTACTCTGTGATAGCTAAGCGGAGATGGTCATGGAGTCTGAGGAAAGCTGGCGGTGGTATGGCAGCGTTGGCTTAGCCACAGTAGAACTGAGTGGGTCATGGAGTCCAATACAAAGCTGATAGCGGTAAAGCAGGAGAGACTTGGGAATAGCAGAACTGACAATGTCACAGAGACCATTACAGAGCTGCAAGCAATAGCAGAGCTGAGTATGTCACAGAATCCAATGTAGAGCTGGTTAGGGATATTGCAGAGGTGGTTCAGCAATAGCAGAGCTGAGTATGTCACAGAATACAATGCAGAGCTGGTAGGGATATCGCAGAGGTGGTTCAGCAATAGCAGAGCTGAGTATGTCACAGAATCCAATGCAGAGCTGGTAGGGATATCGCAGAGGTGGCTCAGTGACGCGCCCCCTGGGCCTGTGCTGTGCAGGAGAACCCGGAACCGGGCCTGTTGTAGAATGCTGGGGGTTGTAGTCTCCGTGTGGCGGTGACCCGGTCCGTGCCCAGGGTGGTCAAACCAGTGGCAGTCTATTTGTATTGTAATAAGTGTCCGACTACGCCACCCGTGGACCGCGGTCAGTGGGGACCGCCGCTGCGCTGCAGACCGCTGAGGCTGATGTTGTTTGCGCAGCCAAGTATGGGATGACTCCGCACGGGAGAAGTATTGCCTCAGGGCAGCTAATGTGGAAGATGATAGGAGTGATGGTGTGAGGGTCCCAGTGCTAATGGTGCAGGAGCGGCAAGGAATCACAGAGACGTGTGGTGCAGTTCAGGGTCTTTACTGATGGTACAAGGCAGACCCTCCCGGGAGTACTGGCTAGTATAAGGGGCCTGGTCAGTCTGCGAGCAAGCAGGAGTTCCCCTGGCCAGGTGGAGTTGTAGGCCTCCCCGTTTATCTGCACTCTTCCTGGCTACCTTGCTGTCAGCGGTTACAAGTAGCCCACGTCCCTGAGTATACCATGTGGTGCTCACCCGTATGGCTGGTGACTTGGGGCCTTCTGTTAGCCTCCGCTCCTGGATGGCGGCGCTGGTCCCTTCTTTGTGACTGAGCCTCCGGGCTTCTATGGCCAGAGGACCTGGAATCCCCTGCCGGATGGTTTCTGCTGCTGGGTATGGATCAGTCCCCACAGCCTCGGACTCCTGTGTCCGGTTTTAGTGTCTTCGTCCAGGGCGAGCTCTGCTCAGCTCCAGCCCCTGGACTTCAGCTACTGCTCCTCCAGAGCTTCTGTTCTCACTTTCCCTCTGTCTGCAGCTTCACTCTGACTCTGACTCTGTCTCGGTCTCTAATCCCGCCCCAGACCCAGTTTAAAAGGGCAGATTCCTCCCCTCCCAGGTCTGGGCGGACCGTGTTGCATGTTTAGGGATCCTGACCAGAGAAACCTCCCACTTGCTCTCAGACATAATATCTCTATTACTGTGGCAACCAGACCCCTGGGGTGTCACATCAGCAATAGCAGAGCTGAGTATGTCACGAGGTCTAATGCTGAGCTGGCAGCAGTATAGCAGATTTGAGGTCAGTTTGTTATGAGGTAGAATGTAATAAGAAGTCCACCGTGTCAGCGAACGAACGCTAAGGTAATTACCAGAATTCTCAGGTGGTGTCTGACCACCTGAGCAGGCCTAAATGGCTTAATGTGATATCACAGGTGCATGTTGGGTTGCCGTGACAATTGGGTGCAAAGAGGAGCAAAGGAACCCAGCGATGGTACAGAAAACGTAGCACTCAGCACTGGATCCAGGAGAGGTGAAAAGCAACATCATCTAATGACGGATGTCCACCGAGTGGAAAACAACAGTGTGACTTCCAAAAGTTCCCGATAATGTGTTTTATAAGCCTAAATACTATGCACATTTTCTGGTGTAAGTATATGTATATAATATCTATAATGACACGTACACATTTATGGTCATACATGTGTATATAGAGATCGGTAAAATTATAAGAAAATAAAAATACAATTAAAAAACTGACACCATCTGTGCCAAACTGAAAAGTTGTCAGAGCGACAATTTTCTAATAAAAAGGAAAAAAAAAACAGAAACAAAATAGGAAATCCTGTCTAAGGTGCATTTCTAAATTCAAAATGTAAAAGGACTGTAATTCATTTTTTTTTTTCATACAGTTTTTCTATCTATTGAAACTGTCTGGTCATCAGGGGCCAGATTCTCCAGTCGTTATAAAGAGGACCTGTCAGGATGATATTCAATCCTTACCAGAATTTGATTAAATCATCCGCCATGTGCAGGTTAACTTGCGGACTCTGCTTGCGAGCCTGCATCAGCGGCAGAGACACAACATATGACGTAAGTTTACGTCATGTGTCATGAAGGGAAACTGTAATGTCAGATGTTGTTATAACCTGCAGATATAGGGCTAATCTGCAGGTTAACAGCTTTATGAAGGTGACCGGTCGCTGTACTTAAAGTGCGGCACCTGGAAGAAAATGAAATGATTTCCTCCCCTGAGCCCCCAGCTTTCAGTCATACAGGCGTGCTTGCACAGATGCATCCATCACTCCCCACAATGTGGGCGGTGGCTGTGGGCACACCCCAGCACTTTGACTGATAGCTGGCTCCAGTGATGCACTGCATGGCCAGCTGTCAAAGTGCTGGGGTGTGCCAACAGCCACCGCCCACTTTGTTGTGCCCCTACATCATGCTATTTCTCAGATTAAGCCTCAGAGCCATTTCCATCTTAAACATGGACCTGAAATTGTTCCCAAAATTCTTATATCCTGTCTCAAGTCTTTGCTACACTGTATTACTCACAAGGATCAGGTTGGATTCTGTTTCAAAAACTATGTAATAAACCTCTGGCAGTGTTTCTCCTTAAGCGTCTACTTTGTCTTCCGCATACATGTATTTGCGGCTTTGCCGCAGACTTCTTTTTTTATTTTATATAGGGAATTAACCACGGCACTAAAATTGCATTTAGAATTTAGTAATACACAACAGGATAAGTAAAAAATAAATATCGGAAGACTCTAAATGACATTTCAGGCCTCCTATGCAAGATAAATATAAGATAGTAGGAGTCACTTGCAAAAGTCGCCTGAAGAAGAATAGTCAGGGGGCTTCTGTCACGGCTTTCAAAGCCTGAAACTGTTAAAAGAAGTTTAAAAAAACAGAGCATGTGTATCACAAGTGTGTCAGAAGTGACAGACAGTTGCCCTGCAGTTGGTTGCAGGAGATCTCTTTGTTTGTCATTACAGACACCTTCTGGGAAGCAGTCTCTCTAGGACCAAGCGGCTACCTTCCTCTTGACAATTAACAACCTGGCCTGGGTGTATGAATACCTGTGTCTGCCAGAGTGAAGTGCCGGCGATACTCACATGACCCATTGTTGAAGGCTTGGAGCAAGTTCATTTCTTCTTCCTCTCTAGTGCTAAGAGGAAGTGTGTTCATCTCTCTGAAATCGACTAAAGCTAAGCTATCTTCCCTTGTTTGTTCCCCCCTTGTTGTCTTTAGTGGTCAGTGGGGATAGACTAGCACTCATGCTCTCCCTTCCCTAGCCAGGGCCAAACGCCACGGAAAGATAGGGTGAGGTTCCTGGGCGGCGATTGGTGCGGAATCAATATAAGGAAGTTAGGGGAGACAGGGTGATATAAGGTGAGCCTAGGAAGTCTCCACTACCCCCTTTCCCTAGAGTCTGGGCCCCCTTTTCCTCCTTCCCTTTGTGTTGCACTTAGTGTTTCCTACACCTTGCATGACAATATGGACAGGAAGATGTTTTTACACTGCTGTGCATATGTTCATTATTTTTTAAGCTTTTTATTTAGTTTTTCGACAGGTGCATTCCAAGCGGAACCCGAAAAATGGAATGGAAAAGGTTTCTAGGAGATTGAGGTGTTACAATACTGGCATAGGACTGCTGGAAACCAGTGGCCAATGGAGCACAAGCAGGAACAGCAAGCAGTAATAGAAGTTCTTGGAGATAGCAAGGAGCTGTAAATAAATTAGAACAGACTGGGTAAGTATGTTCAGGAGCTGGAGACTTGAAACCAAGCTAACAGCTAGACAATACTCAAGCAATGAGTGAAAGATCCATGTGCCTTTAAGTAGGCCCAAACAGGAAACAAGATGGATTCCATAGATTCAGAATCCTCCATCTTGGAAAAGGACAATTGTAGAACGCAACAGCAGCCTCCAGTGGTAAGGAGTGAAACTGCAGCACAATTAAAGTGAAGAAAAGTGGCCACTAGTGGTCAAACTGTAGAAGGCAACAGAATTCCTGACATGAGGAATCACCTGGCCTAAGGCTTTACCTGCCTGTGAGATTTTAAAGAACTTTTTTTCAGGTCTAGTTCAGATGCAAGGTTTCTCATAGTATGAAGGCATTGGTGGGAGGTTTAGGGAGGTTGAAGCATGCAAATAACTCCTGTGTCAAAATGTGCTGTCTCCAAAATGTAACTTGTTCATTTTACTTAATATCCTATGCAAAAATATATTTGAAGAAGTTGTTTTTGGAAACATTTACAGGTCACTTATAACTTTAAGAAGCACATATCTATATTAAAAGGTGTTTGATCATCTTTATTGTAAGGCTATTATGATGAGACTGAAGCCATATGACCATTCATGAGTCCTCAATGATAACAATTAATCAGCAAGCTTCGGGTTAAAGACAGTTGAAAAATTTGAGATAAAATAATATTGACTGTATTGATGTAATGCTGATCAGTTTTGTTCTCATGAAATAAAACTTGGCTCGCTTTCTTGTTGGTTTTTGCTTACATTACTAAATACTCCTACTGAGTTGGAAAGTCCTGAGAGTGCCCAAAACCATTACAGAAGCAAATAAAACATATGTCTAATTTATACATTTCTCTGCATTACGTGAATGATACCAGATTAACACGTAAAGAAAATTTCCAGCCATCACGTAATTTTACAAAGACGAACATTCCTACAGAGTAGTAGTAAGACGCTTGAAATTAAGAGTCAGAAAATAGAATTAACTAGGCTTTCTAAAATGTAGAACTCTGCCAAAAAGAGTATAAACTGAAAAAAAAAGTTTGCAATATACCTTAATATTCTTACTTTGCTGATTCTGCTCCAGTGTTAGGTCAACATAGTCCCAAACTTGAATTAAATCTGAAAAAAAAGATTTTCTACAGTCCTTCTATACACACTGTGAGGTAGCGCTATTGATCATTTTGAGGGGCACTCACTTCACTGGGTCAATTAAAGCACACAAGCAAATTTTTCCAGTGAGCTAAAGTCCAGCAGTTTATAACTCATCATAAACTGCTTATAACATAGTCCATCTCAGTGGCTCGCAGGAATGTTACACACTTAATATTCTAGAGCCTTTCAATGGCAGCTATGCCCGCTTGGTTTCAGATACAGTCCTCAGCAAGGTAACAACACTAATGTCCATATCAAGCACAGTCTTTTACCTTTGCCGGATCTAGCTGCTTCTATCAGCTCTGTTCTGCCAAACCTGTTAGAACCCTCCTGTTTGTTTTTTCCATCTTGTGTTTTGCGGTCACGTGACCATCTGCTTTTATATTCCAACTCCGCCCTTTTGGCTGTGCTGGACTTCAGTATTTGACGGTTTCTCTAGCCAGGTGCCTCTGTGCCTTTCTCTGTCAGTTCGCTTGGTCCTTCTGGGACCTCTAGTACCTTTTTGGCAGTTTATCTTTTTGTGCTCTGCAACAACTTCTCTGTTTAGGAGGTGTCCCATTTTTGTTCCAGTCCTTAGTTCTTTTAGGGACCCTTCCCCTTATGCTATAGGTCTTCGTTCAGACTAGCCGAGGACTAAGGCGGGTCTGTTCGCTAGGAACAGGCAGCCCGCTACATCGTAGGGATTCAGTTTAGTCTTACTGTAGGGATAGCTTTCACCTCTTTCGTTAGTACTTGTTGCAGATCATAACAGCTGTGAGTTAACTCTCACCAGACGTGGTCTCCAGGCCTCGTGCCTTCCAGGGCTAATGATGCTCCAGGCACAGGGATCAGGTCTCTTGCCTCTCTCTGTTTCAAAAAACACCCGGATATTTATCTCCTCTGTGCGCACAGGACATGTGATGATGTCACAGTTATGTGATCATTCACCTGAAGGCAAGGAGTGATCCTATATGAGATGTAACACATACATGGGGAGGTATGTGGTCAGCCAGAACACCCCCCCTCAGACATTTTGGCAATGCAGCAAGCCGCTGCATTACATATCCTCCCCCTCTTGTTCAAGCCCATGGTATTGAATACATGATATACACAATCACATTATAACCCACAGTTCACATAGCGTCCATGTACTTGACATTTGCGCTGCTCAGCCCCTGGAACATTAGTCATCAACATTATCCCATTCCTTAGGGACCTACCATCCGTCATTGTCACTAACTTCGTCAAGTCACATTTCCAAGTCGTAACCTTGTCAGACCTCCCCCGCTCCCAGCGGTCAACACAGCAGTGCGACTCACTTGCCCTTGTATCTAAGGTCAGGTCCAACTCCGTACTGTCCCATACTCTATTGGGTCGTTTGCATGGGCCTCTCAGACCTGAGTTACTGGAGGACTCACTACCTCTAAACCAACGCCCTCTATCCTCAGGATGTCTTGAAAGGTCTCTAACTTCTGCTCTAGCCATTCTATTAGGAGGGCCCCTTCTCTGTCGAGTTTCACAATTTATAGATGGCTGCCATCTTCTGCTGCTCAGGCGACGCTGTCTTTCCATTCGCCATCTGGCGATATTCAACTGTTCTACCTCTCGCAGGTAGGTCACTTAGTACTCCATCAGCATTCATATATTTGCAAGATTTTCTTCCGTTCCTACAGCAGAGAATGACACCATGCCATCTTCATCCGGTATCCAGTCCTGATGATCACGTGGACAGCTGACTTGGCCATTTCTTCCAATGAGCTTTCTTACCAGAACATGAGGCACCCAGATGACTTCTTCCCGCAGACTTTGAGCTTTTCTCATAAGCTCCAGTTGTCTAATGACTTGTTCCGTCTTCAACCGGACAATCTGCTTCGTGCGAACACATCGCCAGTGCATGTCACTTAGGACAGCCACCCTCTTCACTGTGACTTCGGTTGTGGACAGGACCACCAGCTGTTTAGCTTTTGAGGTCGAGTACACCTTACAGACTCCCACGGCCTTCTTAAACTCTTTATGCACTGACTCTCTGGTGCATTCTTCTCTCAAATCTTCGAGTACATCTATGAGGCACTTGTACTGAGAAGTTTCTGTCTCACCAGTGGTCTCCAAATGATCATCTGGCTCAGGTTTCAGGGATAACTGACTTTCAGCTTCTCCACCCTGTATGCTTCCCCTGAGCGGACTCACAGCTATGAACTCAAGAATTCTCCTCTTGATATCTTCCATCCCATACTGATCTTCTTTTAACACTTCCTCAGTTCTCCTCAGGTCCACCTTCTCATGGTATAAAGGATTAAGCACAACTTGTTTGCCCTTTTCCTTCTCCAAGGCGGCCTCATTCACTGATTGGTACTTTGCCAGGTGACCTTTGAGCTCGAAAACTTCTTCCTCTAGCTCAGCTACTCACCTCTCAGCAGCCAATCTCTGAAGCTCTTCCTGCTTCAACTGCTCCTTTATCAGCAGAATTCTCTCAGCCCTCTCTGTCTCCAATGTACCCACTCGGCTCTCGACAGCCAATCTCTCAAGCTTCTCTTGCTTCAAATGGGCTTATTGCGTCTCCTTGAGCATCTTGATCTTGGCTCTTACATCCACCGAATCATCCAAGCTCGCATTATTCGAGGAAGTATTTGCTTCATACCTCCCTTCTCCAGTGGCAAACTCCTGACCCTGGTCTGCACCTTCTCCGATAGACTCCTCCATCTTTTTCAACTTAAGGATATAATTGGCAGGATGAAAATTAAGGCACATCTCTGCCCTCTGGAGATCATCACAGAACGTCTTCAGCTCCTTCATCTGAGCTTCCAGTCCTAGGATCTTTCTGCGGAGATCATCATTCTCATCACGGGTGTCCTGCAGAGTGGTCTCAATCACTTGGCGCATGTGCTCTGCATCAGCCTCATCATCCTCTAGTTTTTTCTTAACCTTGAGGAGATCCTCATAGTCTCTCTTGGTTTGTTGCAGTTCCCTATTGAATTTTTCACGCATCTTTTCTGCTTTACGATCGTGACCAGACACTTCATCTTTTAATGCTCCTTTCAGGGCGGATAGCTCCCAGTCTCGCTAGTACAGAGAGTCCTCCAGCAGCTCCTTCTCCTGCATTAGAGGGTGATCCTGTATGAGATATAACATACATGGGGAGGTACGTGGTCAGCCAGAACACACCCCCTCAGACATTTTGGCAACGCAGCAAGCCACTGCATTACAACACCAATATTGACCACAGATATTACACAAGAAACCTATGGACTGAACGATAATTTGTCACCCAGAAATTGTGTTAATATCTATGTTAATATTAGTAAATAGATTTATGTGAAATATAGTGGAGATAAGTGAACACCCAGGGACAGACACCGAATGAAGAAAATCCAAGAACTATAAATGGGTCCCTTGTAGTGATGGGCGAGCACTATAATGCTCGGGTGCTCGTTGCTCGGGTCAAGCAAATTGGAATGCTCGACTCGAGCAATGAGCCCAATTTAAGTCTATGGGAAACTCAAGCATTTTTTCAGGCAGCTCCCCCCGGCAGTTTTCAGAGGACCTAAAAATTACCCAAATCGATGGGAACAGTGCTCAAATGAAATGGGAACAGCATGGGGAAAACCCTGGATGCATTTATATGACTCCAAGGTCACTGCTGTCAGCAACGTTGTCAGAGGTATTGCGCCACTTTTACAGACTCACAATAAAACATACAAAAATAGAAACAAAATGGATTTTCCTGGGAAATGTGTTTAGGAACATCCTTTCCAGGGTAATGACTTGTGTATAAGGCAAAATAAATAAGCAAAACCAAAAATACTCCTTGGGCTATGTTCACACGTAGCGTTTTTGATGCGTTTTTGCACTTTTGCATTGCTTTCAACCGTGACACATGCATTCACTGGGAAAAGTCAATTTAACATTTTACAACCTTATCTGGCCATGTGGTGTGTGAGACATGATCAGACACATCCTGTTTCAATTATGAAGGAGGAACTCTGAAAGTCACAAAGCCTATTCTTAAAGGGCCAGCTGTCGGCCCTCACTATTCTTAGAGGGCCATCAGCCGGCTATGCTTTGTTGTTCCCATTACTAAAGAGTGGGTCTCCTATACTGTTATTGTGTATGCAGTGAGTGGCAGGGCTGCCCAAAATTTGGACGCACCCCAATACCCCTTTGAAAATTTGGAGGCACCCCAATACCCCTTTGAAGAGACTTAGAGGAGGGCCTCCTGAAAACAATGTTCCCATTATTAGGAAGTGGGTCTCTCATTGTGTTTGCCTATGCAGTGAATGCAAGGGTTGCCAAAAATTTGGAGGCACTCCAATGCCCCTTGGAAGAGACGTAGAGAGCCTCATGAAAAAATGTTCCCATTATTAGGAAGTGGGTCTCTCATAGTGTTGGCCTATGCAGTGAATGCAAGGGCTGCCAAAAATTGGGAAGCACTCCAATGCATCTTTGAAAAGATGTGGAGGAGGGCCTCATAAAAAAATATTCCCATTAGAAAGGAGCGGGTCTCCTATACTTGTAATGTCCATGCACTAAGTGTATGGACTGACAAACATTTACCCCTGGGGGGATACATGAATATACTGTATACATTTTTTTTTTTTTACGGGTATCATAAACACCCTTTAAAAAATTATGTGAGTGTTGCATCACGGACCACGGTCACCCTGGTGATATGATGGGAGGATGAGGATGAGGATGAGGAGAAGTAGGAGGACAAAAGCAAATAGCCAAAATCAGGAAGCGTATACCCATGTGTTGGTGTGAAAAGCAGTATGGGAATAGACATCCCAAATAAAGACACTGGATTTGAGTTTATATTACGCTGCTATTGACGCGCCCCCTGGGACATATTCCTTTTTGAGGGGAATACCCGGCACCGGATCAGATGGGGGGTTGTAGTCTCCGAGCGGCTGTGACCCGGCCCCGTGCCCAGGGCGTCAAGCTCAGTGTTATGTGGCAGCTTTACAGATGTTACTAAAGTTCTTTTGTGTCGACTACGCCACCCGTTGTGATGCGGTCACTGTGGCCGCCGCTGCAGCAGGGTCCGCTGAGGCTGATGGTGGATGCGCAGCTTGGTGGGATAACCACCAACGGGAGGGGTATAGCCTCAGAGGGGACAGGCGCAGAGGATGGGGGTTGTGGTGGTGTGGTGCAGCCGGCAATGAAGACAGACTCGGGTTGTGCAGTTAAGGGAGTTTACTTACTGCTGATGTTTCGGTCACTCCAGCTGCTAGTGACCACCCGAGCCGTGCTGCGTCCACCAGGTCCTGGATCCAGCCAACCCCCAAACAAGTCCGGAGCGTGGCCCTGAGCTCTCCCTCTGTCCTTTCTTCAGCCGTCCCCACCAGGGATTCACCTAGGTCCAGCTCCCTCGGGCCTTCTTTTGGGACACCCTTGGCCCTGGGTTCCCTGACCCTGCATGTGGTGTGCCTTCGGGGTGAATGTGGTGGGTGACCGTGACAGACACTGCCCACGGTCTCCGGTCTCTGGCTGGGGATTGTTTTTGCCCCCACCAGCTTGGGTTCCGGTACCCTGATGCTGACTCCTCACCCGGTGCTCTAATTTGGGTTCTTGGGTCCCTTCAGTCTTTCCCCTCTGGGTCTTTCTCTTTCTTTCTCCTCTCTCTCCAGGGCTGCTGTTTCCTGCTCTCTGCATCAGACTTGTCCTCTGCAGCTGACTGACTCTCTGCGTCTGACTGCCTCTCTGCGTCTGACTTGTCCTCTGCGTCTGACTTGTCCTCTGCGTCTGACTTGTCCTCTGCGTCTGACCCTGATTCTAAGTTGGTGCCCTCCTTATATATCCCTCTATGTGTGAGCTCAGGTGACCAGCACCCAATGAGCTCCTATCACTACCCAGACTGCTCCCCCTATCTGCCCCTACACTACATGGGATGTACCACCCCCCTCCCACTCCAGCCAGGAACAGGCTCGGTTGTACCTGCACATTTCTAAGTGGGAGTACCGTCGGCCTGCTCCTCTGGAATGGGATGTATGTAGTGCATGCAGTCTATCTGAGCTCAGTTCCACACTCCATCCTTACCCGGGAGTGGAATATCACACCTCTGGGTTGAGGTGCAATACCCCTGTAGCAGCCGAATCCTCAGGGTGCTACATTCCCCCCTGGTAAATCACAGCACGTCCTCGGGCTGTAAGACATAAAACACCAAAACATACAAAATTTTTCATATAAACATATAAAACATATAAGACATTATATATATAACATATAAAACTTTCTCGTAGACTTCTCTTGTCTCTGGTTCCTCCTCCGGACACTGTGCAACGTATGTCCGGGAAAAGTGCGACAGTCTCTTAGAAAAACTGGTTTTCTATAAAACCGGTAGGGGGCGCTTTAGGAAGCGCAACTATTTACAGGGGAAGTTGGAAGTTGGCCGCTCTCAGTCCTCGGCCAGGTAGAGGAAAGGGAATGGCTGCTCACAGTCCTCAGCCTGTAGGATGAAGGGGTTAACGGGTAAAACAGTTCACTGGTCCCAACGGGGACTATTTTAGCAGCAGCAACAGTTCCAGTTTCAGTTCCTTTATACCCCGATTGGGTAACTATTTACATCACTTCTCGGCCGCACTCAACGGCGTCTTCCTCCTGCTCTTTCTTGATATGGTGTTGCTTCAGACCCGTCCGGGTCCTCTGGCTCCTCCTCTCCGTACCGCAACTCCTCCTCCGTCAAGCGGTGTACGTGGAGGGCGTAAGGTCCTTTGGCACACTTGTGCCGGGTGAAAGTGACTTAGTCTCCGACGTAGAGGTCACGGCCTTTGTGACCTTCCGGCAGGTGGGACTCGACGTCTCTGCGAGTCACAAAAACGTCACCGCGGTTGTTACGGTCCCGAATAAAGCCCCACCCATGCTGCGGGTTGAACTTTATCACCGTCCCGATGGTGCGGGGACAGTGCGCTGCACGGGGGTTCCTCCTAGTCCGGCTCTTCTGCTCCGCGCTCCGGATTTGGGCCTGTTGTTCTCTGGCCCGCCTCTCCTCCCGTTCTCTCGTAAACTCTGCTAGCTGCTGACGACAACACTCAGTCCGCTCAGCGGCGACTGCCCGAGTTTCCTGAGTGAACCCCATTAGATCTTCTCCGGTGGGGTCCCACTCAAACTGTGCGTCTTCCAAAGGAGGCGAGACCCGAGTCACGGGCTTCGGAGCCGGGATCAGGGGCTCACACAAGGGCCCTCGTCTCTGTTGCCGCCCCAGCTCATGGTATCCTTCGGGCCAGATGAAGGGCTGCCCGTCCGGCCATGTGAGCTGGCTGAAGAGGTCCTCCCCCAGGTGTGGCACCCTTGGTATTGCGGGCGCGGGCGCGGTGGTGATGGCGCCCGGGTTGCCCAGGCCTTGCGGCCAGGCCTGGGGCACCTGGAAGGTGAAGGGCACCGTTAGGACGGCGGCGCCCTGGGCTACCTAGCCTTGCGGCCAGGCCGGAGGCTCCGCGGAGGTAGGGGGCGCTGTTGGTGATGCGGCGCCCGGGGGTACTAGGCCTTGCGACCAGGCTGGTGGTAATTCCTGTTTTGTCACGCTCCGGGTCGAGGCGCGTGACGTCACAGGGGTCGCGGCGGCGGCTTCCGGTCGGGGCCTAGTCCATGGCGGTGACCTGGCGGCTACGGGCACAGCAGGGGGACTTTCGGGCTCTGCGACGGGGAGCTGGGGCAGGTAAGCGGTGTCACGGCTTGGGGTATAGGCGTCCCCTTTACCTGCCTCCATGCGTTCGGCTCCCTCCTCGGCGCCGTCTCCGGCCTTGGGTCCTCCTGCGCCATCCTCAGAGGCGGTCTGCTTCCTCTTCCAGGGTAGCGTGCTCCGTTGACTGGTCTCTGGTTGCTGGGCCATCTCCCGGCTCCACTCCGCCAGTATCTCGCGCTGTACCCGGGCCATCCTCCTTGCGAGGCCCTCCAGGGCAGTTTGTGCACACTCCCGGTCTCGGGGGAGCTGCGCTAGGATCTCCGCTAGACCTAGCGGGGTTGTGGACTCTAGCAGGCTCCTGACCATCGGGTCGGTGCTGCTCTGCTCGGCTTCCGGCAGGCTCCTGGCCAGCGGGCCGGTGCTGCTCTGCCCTCCTTCCTCGGTCTCTAGCAGACTCCTGGCCAGCGGGCCGGTGCTGTTCTGCTTTCTCTCCATCTCCGGGTGAGCTCCTCTGCTGCTCCTTGTTAGACCTCTTGCCTCCGGGTGCGCTCGCTCCAGACTGCTCCAAGCGACACCCATCTTTTCTCTTCTCTTTCGTCTCCTCCCACTTCGAGGGCGGTCCCGGGGCAACTCGGTGACTGTCAGCTCCAGGGGGAGTTCTTTCACGCTGACAGACACCTCCAGCATCACAGTCTCTGTTGGTGGGGGCGGTTTCCACTTTTGGCGCCATTTTCTGTCCTGGCCCACGATGGGAGGTGGCCTCCTGCCCTCCTTTGGCACGCCCATAATGGCGTCCGCTGCTCTTCCAAGGCGGGAAATCTGCGGTTTTGGCGGGAAGCGTCGCCCAGTGGCGGGAAGCTCTGCAGATGGCGGGAACAAGTTGGAAATGGCGGACAATCGGCGGGAAACGACTGGTGATGGAGTCCGATGGCGTGGACCCTCCGGAACTGGCGGGAGACTTCTTTCTGAGGTAAACTTGCACTTTTCTTCAGGCACGCAGTACCCGGGTGTTGCGGGCACGTAATCCTGCCGACTACGCCAAAGTTGACGCGCCCCCTGGGACATATTCCTTTTTGAGGGGAATACCCGGCACCGGATCAGATGGGGGGTTGTAGTCTCCGAGCGGCTGTGACCCGGCCCCGTGCCCAGGGCGTCAAGCTCAGTGTTATGTGGCAGCTTTACAGATGTTACTAAAGTTCTTTTGTGTCGACTACGCCACCCGTTGTGATGCGGTCACTGTGGCCGCCGCTGCAGCAGGGTCCGCTGAGGCTGATGGTGGATGCGCAGCTTGGTGGGATAACCCCCAACGGGAGGGGTATAGCCTCAGAGGGGACAGGCGCAGAGGATGGGGGTTGTGGTGGTGTGGTGCAGCCGGCAATGAAGACAGACTCGGGTTGTGCAGTTAAGGGAGTTTACTTACTGCTGATGTTTCGGTCACTCCAGCTGCTAGTGACCACCCGAGCCGTGCTGCGTCCACCAGGTCCTGGATCCAGCCAACCCCCAAACAAGTCCGGAGCGTGGCCCTGAGCTCTCCCTCTGTCCTTTCTTCAGCCGTCCCCACCAGGGATTCACCTAGGTCCAGCTCCCTCGGGCCTTCTTTTGGGACACCCTTGGCCCTGGGTTCCCTGACCCTGCATGTGGTGTGCCTTCGGGGTGAATGTGGTGGGTGACCGTGACAGACACTGCCCACGGTCTCCGGTCTCTGGCTGGGGATTGTTTTTGCCCCCACCAGCTTGGGTTCCGGTACCCTGATGCTGACTCCTCACCCGGTGCTCTAATTTGGGTTCTTGGGTCCCTTCAGTCTTTCCCCTCTGGGTCTTTCTCTTTCTTTCTCCTCTCTCTCCAGGGCTGCTGTTTCCTGCTCTCTGCATCAGACTTGTCCTCTGCAGCTGACTGACTCTCTGCGTCTGACTGCCTCTCTGCATCTGACTTGTCCTCTGCGTCTGACTTGTCCTCTGCGTCTGACCCTGATTCTAAGTTGGTGCCCTCCTTATATATCCCTCTATGTGTGAGCTCAGGTGACCAGCACCCAATGAGCTCCTATCACTACCCAGACTGCTCCCCCTATCTGCCCCTACACTACATGGGATGTACCACCCCCCTCCCACTCCAGCCAGGAACAGGCTCGGTTGTACCTGCACATTTCTAAGTGGGAGTACCGTCGGCCTGCTCCTCTGGAATGGGATGTATGTAGTGCATGCAGTCTATCTGAGCTCAGTTCCACACTCCATCCTTACCCGGGAGTGGAATATCACACCTCTGGGTTGAGGTGCAATACCCCTGTAGCAGCCGAATCCTCAGGGTGCTACACTATCATTCGGTAGTGTTGAGAAGTCTGGCCCAATCCAGCCATTGTTCATTTTTATAAGACTCAGCCAGTCAGCATTTTCAGTTGACAGGCGGATGCGCTTATCAGTTATAATTCCACCAGTGGCACTAAAAACCCGCTCTCATAAAAAGCTAGCGGCAGGGCAGGCCAGGACCTCCAATGCATAGAGAGTAAGTTCATTCCACGTGTCCAGCTTGGATACCCAATAATTATAAGGCACAGAGGAACCGCGAAGTACGTTGGTACAGTCGGCAAGGTACTCCCTCAGCATCTTCACTAGAGATGAGCGTTGTTCTACTCGAACTGTTCGCCAATCTCAAATTCGAGCTGTTTTGGGCGGTGTTCGAGCCGTTCGGCGAACACGAACAATTTGAGAAAAATTCGGCTGTTCGAGGTTATGTTCGATAACTGTTCGTGCACCAAAATCATAACTGGATTTTTTCTCAGTAATGATGAAAATTAATGTTAATACGCAGTTTGAGTGTACAGCGGGGTGGGGGGAGGGGCAGGGGATGGATCTCTGCAGGAACAATGAAGATCTCCATTTTTTTTTCTCTTTCCCGCATTTACAGTGGGGAGGTGCAATCTGTCAGCCTATCAGCAGCGCGCACACGGAGCGAAGTGCTTTTTTTCACACAAGCAAGGGCATGTGTCATTGGCAGTGTATGTCACATGTCCTTGCCCTATAAGACCAAGCCATTTTCCCCGTCGCCACCATTTTCTCACTGCTGCAGCTGCGTGTTAGACGGCACCGCTGTTGCTGTGTGCGCTATACCTTGTTAATTTCAAGCCAATTTTCGCACAAATATACAGATAGCTTGGGAGTAGGGAATAGTTGTGATTGCAGTCCTTTTAAGGACTAGGTTACAGCATTTCCTACGACTTTTATCAGGCAGGTCTGTGCTCTTAAATAGATCGGTTGTGGGAGTAAAGACTGATTGTAATTGCAGTCCTTTTCAGGACTAGGTTACATGAGTTCCTATCAGTTTTTGCCAGGCAGGTCTGTGCCAGTGCTGTGCAAGTTTTTTTCACAGCATTTGGCTGAATCTAGCAAAGCTAATCCTTTTTGGCCTATTGCAGAGTGTGTTAGTCAGTGGAGTAGCCTATCTGTGTTGCAAGATATACCACCTGTGTATAGAATACCAATTTTTTTACTGCACCTAGTGAAGTAAAATCTTTTGGGCACAGCATCATTCTATTAGTCCATCTCTACTGACCTCCATCAGGTTGCAAATTAAAACTAATTTTTATCTGCATCTACAGTACCTCTGAAAAAATATTTGGGCTTCTAGCAGTGTGTGGGACTTGTTCTATTAGTCCATCTATACTGACCTCCATCAGGTTGCAAACTGAATATATTTTTTTCTGCATCTACCTCTGAAAAAATATTGGGCTTCTAGCTGTGTGTGGGTCTTGTTCTATTAATCCATCTATACTGACCTCCATCAGGTTGCAAACTGAATATATTTTTTTCTGCATCTACCTCTGAAAAAATATTTGGCCTTCTAGTAGTGTGTCGGACTTTCTCTATTAGTCCATCTATACTGACCTCCATCAGGTTGCAAATTCAAAATAATTTTTTTCTGCATCTAACCCAGCCAATAGTTTTGGCCTAATACCACAGTTTGGCCACTCAGCTCTGCTCGGTTACCATCCATTGTTTTTTTGTGCAAACAACTCCAGAGTTGTGAATTAGTTAACCACCAAAATGAGTGGAAAAAGGCCTGCTGCTGGTGGAAAGGGGAATAGGCGTGTTGGGAAGGGGAAAAAAGGTTGTGTCCGTGGGGTAGGTGTTAAAGCAACAGTAACATCTGCAGAAGAAAGACCATCTTCCAGCCAAACTAAAATGTCTACTTCTTTTAGCGGACAATGTGATAAGATCCCTTTCTTACAGCCACGCCAATCGCTACAAATTCCAGATGAGGCACAAAAACAGCAGGTGCTTCAACGGATATCAAGTGCTCCTTTAAGTGGGCTCTCCTCCACATCAACTTCAACATCACAAATACTCCAGTCCTCAAAGGTGTCACCCAAATCGCACTTGCTTCCTCACAGCTCCCAAATCTCCAGCTGCCCGTCTGAGTATGAGGTAGAACAGATGGTTGAGTCTGCAGAGCTGTTTACTCATACTATAGCCTGGGAATCAGAGGTCGACTCCAGCGCTTCTGTGAATCCAGACGAGGAAATGATCTGCACTGATGCCCAGAATCTTTAGGAGTCGGATCCAGGACCAGACGCAGAAGGTTCTGACCATAATGTAGACCCTCATTCCCAAACTGTAACTCCTGTTGGTGGAGACAATGAGGAAGACGATAAGACTCAAATACCTGATTGGAGCGACAACTTTAGTTTTTTGTCAGGGCAGGAACAGGTTGGCTCTGAGGACGACGGGTGTGATAACGCACAGGGTGATGATGATGAGGTCGGAGATCCCACTTACTGTCAACCCACAGTCAGCCAAGAGATGAGGTCAGCAGAGGAGGTGGAGGAAGATGCTAGTGACGACGAGGTCAGGTTGCGCCTTCCTGGACAGAGACGTAGTACTGGAAGCACGTCAACAACTGCATCCTCAAACACAACTCTGCCTCTCACCACAAGTCGTGGTGGCTCTTCAGGTCGCATGGGTGCTAAGCCTTGCATAGCCTGCGCATTTTTTCAGATCGATAAAGATGACCCAACTCGTGTTATCTGTAACATTTGTCAGCAAAAGCTAAGTAGAGGCCAAAAAATACATAGTTTGAGTACTTCATGCATGAACCGGCACATGGACATGAAGCATAAGTTGCAGTGGGAAGCTCAGTGTGCTACAATGCGGCCTAGCCGGCCGGGCCAACCACCGTCTGCCATATCTTGTGCATCCGCGGCCTCTTCATCCTCTGTGACTGGGGGGACAGCAGTCACACCTGTTTTGGGGCGCAGACCTGCCACCTCTTTACCCGCAACAGCCAGCGTGATTGGCAGGTCATCATTTTCTTTGGTGGTGGTAACACCAGCTGGTGTTGAGCGCTATCCGACATCAATAGCACCACCTTTGGATCAAGGCAACCTAACATGTCCGCCTGCATCTTCCTCACAGACCGGCAGTTTGCCGGGGACACCCTTATCAACCCCGTCTAAGCACAATAGCCAGCCCTCGGTCCCTCAGATGTGGACAAGTAAAAGACCATTTCCTCCTAGCCATGAGAAAGCTAAGAGTTGAATTTCACCATCTGCAAGTTCTTGGCTACAGAAATGCTGCCTTTCCGCCTGGTGGACACAGAGGATTTTCGAGACCTTATGTCCGTCGCAGTGCCCCAGTACCAGATGCCCAGTCGGCACTACTTCTCAAAGAAAGGTGTGCCTGCGCTCCACCAGCATGTCGCACACAACATCACCGCTTCTTTGAGAAACTGTGTGTGACAGGGTGCATTTCACCACAGACACTTGGACGAGTAGGCATGGACAGGGGCGTTACATGTCGCTGACTGGGCACTGGGTAACTATGGTGACAGCAGGACAAGGGGCTGCTGTCCAAGTCTTGCCATCCCCACGAGTTGTGCGTCAATCCTCTTTATGTCAAAGTTTCTCCACTGCTTCTGCCTCCTCAACCTCCTCTCGGTCTTCCACCTGCACCCAAAGCCTGTCTGGTCATGCCACAAGCTTTCTAACTGCGCAGAAGGGATCCTGCACACCTCCTTACTTTGCTGGCAGTAGGGCTCAACGTCATCAGGCGGTTTTTACATTGAAATGTCTGGGAAATGTGAGTCACACAGCTGAGGAGTTGTGGTCAGCTCTGGAGAACCAATTTCATGAATGGTTGTCTCCACTGGACCTGAAACCAGGGAAGGCCGTGTGCGACAATGCTGCAAACCTGGGTGCGGCCCTTCGCCGGGGCAATGTCACACACGTGCCTTGTATGGCTCACGTGTTGAACCTGGTTGTCCAGCAATTTTTAGCCCACTATCCCAGACTAGATGGCCTTCTGCAGAGGGCACGGTCGCTGTGTGCTCACTTCCGCCGTTCGCATCCCGCAGCTCAGCGACTTACATCTCTACAGAAGTCGTTGGGCCTGCCACTTCACCGGCTAAAATGCGATGTGCCTACCCGGTGGAATTCAACTCTGCACATGTTGCAGCGACTGTGGCAGCACCGACAAGCCCTGGTGCAATACGTTCTGACGTATAGCCTGGGCCAACGAGATTCAGAGGTGGGGCAAATCACGCTGGAGGAGTGGTCTCAGATCAGGGACCTATGCACCCTTCTGCACAGTTTTGAAATGGCGACGAAGATGTTTAGTGCTGACGATGCCATTATCAGCATGACTATTCCGGTGATTTACATGCTGGAGCACATGTTAAACAGAATTCGGAGTCAGGTGGTGGCACAAGAGGAGGTGGAGGAAGTAGAGGAGGAGGAGTTGTATGCGGAAGGGCTAACATCTGCAAGGTCCAGACGGTCGGCAGCACCAAGGCGGCAGGCATGTGAGGGTGGGGGAGATGGTTTTACCAGGGCGCATGGTAGCAGCCAAACTAGTGAGGAAGGTGCAGGAGCCCAGGAAGAAGTGGAGGACGAACTGATGGAAGACTCATCAGATGAGGGAGACCTTGATCACATTTCTGTTGTGCGAGGTTGGGGGGAGAGGACAGAGGAAGGAAGCATGATTGTTACCTCGCCACCAACACAACAGGGACTTGGTGCTCCTGGATGCGCAACACACATGAGTGCCTTCTTGCTGCACTACCTGCAACATGACCCTCGAATTGTGAGAATTAGAAATAATCCTGACTACTGGGTTGCCACACTGTTAGATCCCCGGTACAAAAGTAAATTTGCAGAAATTATTCCTGCCATAGAAAGGGATGCACGCATGCAGGAGTATCAGCAGAGACTGTTGCAGAATCTTACATGTGCTTTTCCACAAAATACCAGTGGTGCACATAGTGAATCTCACAGTTCCAACTTGCCAACCGTGGGACCGTCAAGTGTTCAGCACTCAAACCGTAACAGAACCACAGTATCTGCTGGTAACATCAATTTTGCGGAATCATTTCACCACTTTTTTAGCCCATCCTTTGCAAGGCCACAGGAGACAAGAAGTCTGACACATAGTCAACGCCTAGAGACGATGGTACAGGAGTATCTCCAAGTAAACATTGAAGCCACAACTGTGTCACTGGACCCTTGCTCTTTTTGGGCTTCCAATCTGGATAAATGGCCGGAGCTAGCCACTTACGCCTTGGAGATCTTGTCATGCCCCGCAGCCAGCGTTCTGTCTGAACGTGTGTTCAGCGCTGCTGGTGGTGTGCTGACAGATAAGCGCACGCGGCTCTCCACTGATAATGTAGACAGACTCACGTTCATAAAGATGAACAAATCATGGATCCGAAACGACTTTTCTACCCCTGTGTCATCCTGGGGAGAGTAAAAGCTTGATGATTGGTTAAAATCACCCTACCAACCGTTTTAAGCTTTCAAATTACTAATCATGTTTATCTGTATCTTGACTGGAAAATAATTTGGGCTTTGTAGCAGTGTGCAGCACTGATCCTATTAGGCTATCTATAATAAGCTCCACCAGATTTAAAATTAAAAATAATTTTTAGCTGCATCTAGCCCGGAAAATAATTTTGGGGCTCCGAGATGCGCAAGACACATAAGTGCCTTCTTGCTGCACTACCTGCAGCATGACCCTCATATTGTCAGAATTCGAAGTAATCATGACTACTGGGTTGCCACACTCTTAGATCCCCCAAACTTTTCGATCAACCTTTTCATTTTAATAAAGACCAAAAAAATGGTCATTTTTGAAATAAGCATTAGCAGGTTGTTAGAAACTGAAATCAAAACAGTTTTCAACTCAAAACTTTATTCTAGGTGATGTTACATTTTCACATAGGACCCCTTGTTCGAAAGGAGCTTCTGAACTCTCTCGTCCATTGAATTTGTCAGGTTTTGGATGGTTTCTGCTTCAATTGTTTTGCATGAGGACAGAATACCCTCCCAGAGCTGTTGCTTAGATGTGAACTGCCTCCCGCCATCATAGACACTCCTTTTAATGATGCTCCAAAGGTTCTGAATGGGGTAGAGGTCAGGGGAGCATGGGGGTCACACCATAAGTTTGTCCCCTTTTATGCCCATATCAGCCAGAGATGCAGATGTTTTATGTGCAGCATGAGATGGTGCATTATCATGCAGAAAAATGATCTTGCTGTGAAATACACGGTTCTTCTTCTTGAACCATGGCAGGAAGTGCTGTTTGAGAAAATCCACATACATTATGGAGTTCATCTTTAGCGCCTTCAGGGATCCTAAAGGGGCCGACAATCTCTCTCCCCATGATTCCAGCCCAAAACATTACTCCACCTCCTCCTTGTTGGCGCTGTAGCCGTGTTTGCGTGGGGTGTCCATCAACCAGCCATCCTCCACTCCATCCATCTGGACCATCGAGCGCTGCACGGCACTCATCCGTGAACAAAACAGTTTTGAAATCAGTCTTCATGTAATGTTTGGCCCACTGGAGCCGTTTCTGCTTGTGTGAAGTGGATAGAGGAGGTCGACAGGATGGCGTATGCACAGCTGCAAACCTCTGAAGGACCCTGCATCTTGTTGTTCGGGGGACGTTGGAGGCACAAGCAGCTTCAAAAACTTGTCTGCTGCTATGACAAGGCTTTTTTGCCGCTGCTCTTTCAACCTGACGTAATTGCCTGTAGGAAAGAGTCCTCAATTTGCCCTTATCAGCACGCACACGTGTGTACTGTGAATCAGCTACATACTTCTTGATTGCCAAGACACTTCATCCTGATCATCGCACAATGTTGATTGTAGTCATGCCTTGACCTAAACACTCCACAATTTGTTGCTTCTCAGCAGCCGACATATCCTTTTTCTTTCCCATTTTGGCAGAAAATGTAGGCTGCTTAATAATGTGAGAGAGCCTTCTTAAGTAGTCTTGCCTTTCATTGGACACACCTGCCAAACTAATTAGCACAGGTGTCTGCAATTGCTTACAGTGATATAAAGAGCCCTGACACACATCACCATCAATGAGTTTAACTGACAAACAAACAAATTCTTCCCTTATCACTCCTAAACACTTTTTGCATAATAATTTGGAACGCGGTGTACATGTGCTTTTCCACAAAACACCAGCGGTTCACGTAGTGAATCTTACAGTTCTAACTTGCCAACCGTGGTCTGTATGGAATTGTTCAATAAAGGGCCCAAAATTAAGATAACATAGATGGGAGAGGTCTCTATGAATAGGAATTCCTAAGTATTTGATACCCTGTGAGGGCCAGGCAAAGGGAAAGTTGGACTGGATGGAATCCTATATGGATTTGGGGAGGGAGACATCGAGGGCCTCAGACTTCGCTGCATTGATTTTAAAATTTTACCATGTAACAAAGTGATCTATTTCAGCCATAACAGCATGGATGGATATATGTGATTGAATGATATATACTAGGACATCAGCAAATAGAGAGCACTTGTACTCGGTGCCTCCCACCTCAATCCACCTAATATTGGGGTTATGGCGAATTGATGAGAGCAGGTGCTCCGTCACTAGGATGTATAAGAGAGGGGACAGAGGACATCCCTGCCTTGTCCCATTGGTGATTGTGAAAGGTGATGAAAATGCTCTGACGCACCCCCTGGGCCTTGGGACACCCGGAGCCGGACCCTTTTTGGTGGATGCTGGTGGTTGTAGTCTTCGTGGCGGCGACCCGGTTCCGTGGATCAGGGCGGTCAAACCAGTGGCGGAACTATTTATGTGGTTTTGATGTTTAAATGTCCGACTACGCCACCCGTGGATTGCGGTCAGAGTGAACCGCCGCTACAGGGCAGACCGCTGAGGCTGGTGTTGTGGGTGCAGCAGAGCGTAGCATAACTCCCCACGGGAGGAGTATAGCCTCAGGGCAGTGTATGCGGAGGATGGGGGTGATGGTGCAGGGCAGCAGCAGTAACGACACGGAGTCAGTGATGCAGTCCAGGGCCTTTACTCACAGTTCTTATTATCCAGACCACGTCTGCAGGTAACGGCTGCCCACGTCGTACTGTGCTCACCAGGTGAGGGGCTCAGACAACTCCCAGATAACTTTGGAGCACTTCACAGGACCCCCTTTGTGTGTCCTTTGTCTGGCCTTTCTTACCAACACTTCTGTCCGGCTGCCTCGGGCCTCCTCTTGGTAAACTTGGCGCCAGTTTCCCTGACCCTATGTGGTGCCTTCCTAGCGGGTGTAGCGAGGGGCTGCGCCACATAAAATGTCAGAGCCTCCGGTTTCTAGCTGAGGGTCGTTTCCTGCCTCCACTAGTTCGGGGACCGGTCTCCCCCTTTGGCCTGACCCCTCCACGCAGGTGGATTCGGGCGTGCGGTGGCGACTCGCCCGTCCGCACCCCTGGGATCCCTTCATTCCTCGTTCCTGGAGCCTTCTCCGCTCCTCTTCCTTCCTTCTCCCTCTTCCAGGCCTGGGCCTCTGTTACTAGGCCCGCCTCCGGAGCAGAGCTCATGCAGAGCCCCTGCTCCCTGCCACTTCTGCTCAGACTTCTCTGCACTGAACTAAGATGGTGCCCACCTTTTATACTCCCTTCTCAATGCACCCAGGAACTGCTTCCTCCCTGCTCCTGCACTACAGGGTTCCCCTTCCTCAGTGTTCCCTCCCCCCACTCCAGCCAGGGACAGGGACTGTCGTGCCCATCTCAGGGGCATATTGGTCGCCCTGCCCCACGGCAATGTGGTGTAATGCATGCAGGTGTCGGGTCCTGATCCACACTCCATCCTTACCTGAGAGTGAGATATCACACCTCTGGGTGAGGTGCAATACGTCTGTAGCAACCGAGCCCTCAGGGTGCTACAGTTCCATTTATCTTCAGCCTAGGTGACGTATTGCGATACAGGGCCGTGATTTTGGCTATAAAAGGGTCCCCTAGACCCCTACCCCAAGCTTTTTAAGAGAATCATATATGGCGTGCCAGGAGACTCTATGGAATGCTTTCTCAGCATCCAACGAGAGTATCTAATTACAAATTTTTAACTGCATCTAGCCCAGGAAATACTTTGTGCCTAGTAGCAGTGTCTGCTAGTCAGCGGATTATCCCGGCTGTTAAGCAAGCTACACCACCTGTAGTTTAGACACTTAATTTTTTCAAAGGAAATGCTTCGGGACCATGGGATACTCAGTGAAGAGCATCAGGAGGCACCCCAAGGCATAGGGGCTGGGACTGGCAGTAGGATGCCTTGCGGTGGACAGCCGAGCTCGATCCTTATAAAAGCTTTTGAACTGCAGCAGCTTTAGTGGACGCTACTGGAGCTGGAATTACGCGGCTGCTGGAATGAGACTTGCCCTCCAATAGATCCTTGTAAATGGATTTAAAGTGTATTCATTCAAATTAGAGAGACAATTTAAATTAAAAAGCTTAGAGCTGCCTCCACCACAGGGGGGCTCGCTCGACCCACCAGCGGACAGGCACCAGTATTGGGAGAGGGGGGCTGGCCATCAGGGTTCACCGCGGCTCTGGCACAAACCCGGCGACACGGAGGTGGCACGGGCAGGAGCGGACTGGCCGTGTCGGCTTCTCACTTTTTGGATTTTAGAAGGGCATGACATGCCTATATCTGTGTCTCCCCCTCCTTTTACTCCTCCACCTCTTTTATTTTCGCATGACTATATGTACTTGTCACTTTTCCATGTGTTAGTTGTGTCTTCTGAGCAGTTTGTCAGCTTTTGGACACCTTTGAAGGTGTTTTCTATGTGTTTCTATGTGTTTTTGTTTGCCTGCCATTGGTTTTAACGGTGTTCGACGAACAGTTCGGCGAACACACGGGTGTTCGACGAACCGAACTCGAACACTACGGGGGTGGTTCAACACTAATCTTCACAAACTTTGCACTCCTTGTGAGTGTACCCCACGCCTCAGGACCTGTGCGATGGGAGGGGCTGAGAAAACTTTCCCAGAACTTTGTCAGTGTTCCCCTGCCTCTGCTGGATTGGCATTGTGCCTCTCTCGTCTGTACTCCTTGGTTGTCCAACGAACGATGACCTCTGCCGCTAGCGTTTCCAGATGGGAATTTTTTTAATAGTTCCACAACAAAGGCCTTCTGGTACTGCCCCATTTTTGTAGACCTGTCCGCCTCAGGAATAAGAGATATAAAGTTCTACTTGTAGCGTGGGTTTAGAAGTGTCACCAATCAGTAATAACTGTCACCCAAAATTTTTAGAACGCAAGGGTCATGCGTGCCAAACTGCTAACAGGCAAGCCTACCGTGTCCTCACCAAGAGGATAACTGACCATGCTCTCCTCCTCCTCCCTGTCCTCAGGCCATCCACGCTGAACAGACGGTATAACAGTTGTGCAGGTAGTACCATCTATAGTGCATGAAACTAGCTCCTGTTCTGCATCCTCCTCCTCCTCATTGTCACCCAATCCACGTTGGGAAGAGATGAGCCTGGGCTGTGTGTAATCACCCTGTATGATTCCTTGCTCCATCTCCTCATGTTCCACCTGCTGTTATGATCTGCTACAGAGACTAAGGAAAGACAGGAGATATGTCCCTACAATAGAACTAAACTAGATCCCTACGATGTAACGGGGAACCTGATCCTGCGATCAGACCCGCTAAAGTCCTCGGCTAGTCTGTACGAAGACCTATAGATGTGAGGGAGGAATCCCTACAAGAACTAGGGACTGGGAAAAGTTGGACACCTCGTAGCAGAAATCGTAGCAGTCAAAGACAAGCACACAACAAAAAGTAAAGAGGTCAGAAGACCTAGCAAAACTAACAGAACGGCAACAGAGCACCAAGCTAGCTCAACAGTAGTAAATACAATGAAGTCCAGCAATGCCAGGAGGGCGGAGCCGGATTAAATAAGCAAAAATGGTCATGTGACCAGCAAACTAAAAAAAAACTAACAGGAGAGTTATAACAGTACCCCCTCTTCTAAGAGGATCCTCCGGATCCCCTAGGCCCAGGCTTACCAGGAAACCTCCTGTGAAACGCTCGGACAAGTCTGGAAGCAGAAACATCATCCGCCCTCACCCATGAGTTATCCTCAGGTCCGAAACCCTTCCAAGCGACGAGATACTGCAAACTCCCTCTATACCGTCTAGAATTTAGGATGCGGGAAATTTCATATTCCCCGTCCTCCACCACCGGAGGAACAGTGGCAGAGGCGTCACCATCCGACAAATCAGCTTTTTTCAACAGAGAAACATGAAACACCGGATTAATCCTCCAGGACGTAGGAACCTCCAGCCTAACAGCAGATTGGTTAACTATCTGAAGCACCTTAAAGGGCCCTACGAACTTGGGACCCAATTTTTTAGAAGGAATCCTCAATCGCAGATTCTTAGAGGACAACCAAACCATGTCACCAACAGCAAACAAAACCTCTTGCCGTTTCCTATCAAAGTACCTCTTAGATTTTTTGTTAGCCTCCTGAAGATTACCATGCACATCCGTCCAAACTCTCTCCAAATCACCGGAAAAACTCTCCTCCTCAGGCACAGCCGAAACCAATTTGGAGAATGACCCAAAAGACGGATGTCTCCCAGAACAACAAAAAAAAGGCGAACACCCAGCAGAAGAGGATGTATGGTTGTTAAGAGCAAATTCAGCAAGTGGCAGAAACTCAGACCACCCCTCTTGATTGTCTGCCACAAAACAACGCAAGAACTGATCAACATCCTGGTTCTTCCTTTCTGTCTGGCCATTAGACTCAGGATGATTGTAGCGCCAGCGTCCCTGCCCTCTGCTAGGCAGGGACGCTGTTCCCCTCACCCCTCTGCTCCGAGCCCGGCGTCCTCCTCCAGCTCTGCTGGCAGCGCGCGCTCCTTCCCGGTCACTGTGCTTAGGGCGCGCGCGCGCTCCCTCTCTCTTAAAGGGGCCGCGCGCGCCGTCCTAAGGAGTCCCCGGCCAATGGCCGGAGGACTTCACCATATATAAGGCACCTCCTCCAAAATGGAGGTGCCCGAGCAATGTTGTTGCACTGTTCACTACTCTGCTTCAGCCCTCAGGTCCCGTTGCCAGTTACCTGCCAGATTCCTACCAGTTTGCTGTCTGATTCCTGCCTGATATTCTGCTTACCTGCCTGCTAGCCTGAGGTCCGACGGTCTGCCTACCGACTCCTGTCAGTCTGTCTAAGGACCAGCTTGCCCGCTTACCTGGGAGCGCTCCTCTGCTACCTGCCTGCTAGCCTGAGGTCTGACGGTCTGCCCTCCAACTCCTGTCAGTCTGTCTATGGACCAGCTTGGCCGCTCACCTGGGAGCGCACATCTGCTACCTGCCTGCTAGCCTACCTGGAGGCTCCGCCGTCACGTGCTGTGACCACCTGCCATTCCAGAGACTCCTGCCCGCTCACCTGGGAGCGCACACCAGTTACCTGCCTCCTAGCCTACCTGGAGGCTCCGCCATCACGTGCTGTGACCACCTGCCATTCCAGAGACTCCTGCCCGCTCACCTGGGAGCGCACACCTGTTACCTGCCTGCTAGCCTACCTGGAGGCTCCGCCGTCACGTGCTGTGACCATCTACCATTCCAGAGACTCTCGCTTACTCACCTGGGAGCACACATCAACCATCTGCCTGCTAGCCTACCTGGAGGCTCTGCCATCACAGGTCGTACCTACCCTTTACCCAGAGACTGCCCCGGTCACTTGCCGTGACCTCCTGCCCGTTCATCCAGAGACTGCCCCGGTCACTTGCCGTGACCTCCTGCCCGTTCATCCAGAGACTGCCCCGGTCACTTGCCGTGACCTCCTGCCCGTTCATCCAGAGACTGCCCCGGTCACTTGCCGTGACCTCCAGCCCGTTCACTCAGAGACTGTCCCGGTCACCTGCTGTGACTGCCTGCCCGTCTTCCCTGGTCGCCACCCGCTCCCTTACAAGGACCGCCCCCTTGTATAGTAGCTCAGAGGTTCCGCCTCCCAGACCCGTTACAATGATATCCAGATGAAAACAACAAATGAACTCCCAACATGTCACAAAAGGCACGCCAAAAACGAGCCACGAACTGAGGTCCCCTATCAGAAACAATGTCAGTAGGAACACCATGTAGTCTGACAATTTCCTTCACAAAGGCCTTAGCGAGTGTCTTAGCGCAAGGCAGTTTGATGAAGGGAACCAAGTGACACATCTTGCTAAAACGGTCCACGACCACCCAGATGACCGTGAAACCTTCAGAGGTGGGAAGGTCAGTAATAAAGTCCATAGCCAGATGTGTCCAAGGTGCACTAGGAACCTCCAGAGGGCAAAGCAACCCCGCAGCAGGAGCATGCGAAGACTTGGATCTTGCACACACAGTACATTGGTGCACCCACTTAATGACTTCCTTCTGCCATCCAGGCCACCAGAAACTGCGACCCACAAGTCTCTTGGTCTCAGAAATTCCTGGATGACCTGCCAACAGAGACTCATGACACTCAAACAAATCTCTCCTAAAGGTCCTAGGCACAAACAACCTCCCATTGTGAGTGTTAGATGGGGCATTCTCCTGAGCTTTAAGAATCTCATCCTCCAAAACGGAGTCCAAAGCAGCAATCACAACACCTTATTGTAAAATGGTCTCCTCTTCCTCCTCAACACCGACCATGGGAGAAAAGCTGCGAGACAAAGCATCCGCTTTAACATTCTTGGTACCCGGGATGTAAGTAACGGAAAAAATAAACCGCGAGAAAAAAAGTGCCCACCTAGCCTGACGGGCATTCAAGCGCTTGGCAGCATCAAGCTAGATCAGATTTTTATGATCAGTGAAAACCTGAATGGGAAATTCAGCACCTTCCAAGAGGTGACGCCAGTGTTCAAATGAGAGTTTAATCGCCAGCAATTCCCGATTACCAATATCGTAATTAAGTTCAGTCTCGGAAAATTTTTTTGAAAAAAAGGCACAGGGATGTACTCCATCCTTGTTTTCCTGAGACAACACCGCACCAACCCCCACCGAAGAAGCATCAACCTCAACCAAAAACGGCTTAGTCACATCAGGCTGCATAAGGATGGGAGCAGAGGTGAACCTCTCCTTTAAAAACACAAAAGCTTCAATGGCCTCAGAAGTCCACTGAACCGCATTAGCACCTTTCCTGGTGAGATCGATCAGCGGTTTGACAATAGAAATTTTTTTTTATGAATTTTCTGTAATAATTGGCGAAACCCAAAAACCTCTGTATCGATTTCAAACCAATAGGCCTAGGCCATTCCTGCACAGCTTGAACTTTAACCGGGTCCATCTCAAAACCTTCACTGGAGATAATGTAGCCCAAAAAACTAATTCTCTGTACAGCGAACTCACATTTCTCCAGCTTAGCAAAAAGCGAATTGTCCATTAATAACTGTAATACCTCACGTACGCTCCGCCAATGAGACTCCAGATCCGGCGAATAAATCAAAATGTCATCCAAATACACAACCACATTTTTGCCGATCAAAGGTCTAAGGATATCATTAATAAGATTCTGAAAAAATGCTGGAGCATTGAGGAGACCAAAAGGCATAACCAGATTCTCAAAATGACCCACAGGAGTGTTAAAAGCAGTCTTCCATTCATCACCCTCCTTCATGCGCAACAAATTGTATGCCCCCCGGAGATCAATTTTAGAGAACCACTTGGCCCCCACTAACTGGTTAAATAAATCAGGAATCAATGGCAGTGGGTAAGGATTGCGTACAGTAATTTTATTAATCTCACGAAAGTCCAGACAAGGACGTAAACCGCCATCTTTTTTTTTTTTACAAAAAAAAATCCAACAGCCACAGGAGACTTGGAAGGCCTAATGTGACCGGCGGCCAAGCTTGTCTGTATGTATTCCTCCAAAGCCTTTCTCTCAGGAATAGTAAGATTAAATAAACGACTTTTAGGAAGAGTCGCTCCAGGGACAAATTCAATGGTACAATCATAGTCTCTATGGGGAGGCAAAACCTGCGGCGACTCCTCAGAAAAAAACTCTCCAAAAATCCTGAATAGGTACAGGCAATTCCCCTCTATTCACAGCAGCAATGCGTCCGTTACAAAACTTGTCATAACACTTAGGGCTCCAGGACTTAATTTCATTGGTAGACCAATCCAGTACAGGATTGTGCAATTTTAACAAGGGTAACCCCAATATTACTGGAGAAGGCAAATTATCCAATACCACCAAATCCAAATTCTCTTGATGAATACCATTAATAGTGAAGGGAAATTCACAGACCTTGTGAGTAACACTCTTCAAGAGAGAGCCATCGACAGAAACCACAGCAATAGGGGATGACAAAGTTTTAGGTTCTAATCTAAGTTTTTCCAAGAATCCCCCATCAATCACATTCAGAGTAGATCCACAATCCACAAATACCCGAAATTCAATTAATTCATCCTGAGCAGCAGTAGTGGCAGATAGGAATACTCCCTTAGAATTTAAACAGGCAATACGGGCATGACTGACCATTTTTTTTTCTTTCTTCATACGAAGCACACAGCTCTTAATAAAATGACCAGAATTTCCGCAATAGAAACGCAAGCCTTCAGAAAGTCGGCGGTCTTTTTCCTGAGAGCGGGGTGCCATCGCCCCAATTTCCATCGGCTCTCCATTGTCAGCACAGAACCTCTCAGGACTCGAAGCTGACATAGCAGAGGATTTGCTCTCATTAACCCTTGCACGCAGTCTCCTGTCCACCCGTATAGCTAATTGCATTGCCTCCTGCAAGTTTCCAGGTGTGGAATAAGCAATCAGTAAATCCTTAACCCTTTCACCTAGCCCTGCAAGAAACAAGCTTTTCAAAGCTGAATCGTTCCACCCCACCTGGGCAGACCACCGACGGAAGTGAGAACAATATTTTTCCACATTACCTGATCCCTGCCTCAAACGTCTCAATTCAGACTCAGCAGATGAGACACGATCAGGATCATCGTACAACAAACCCAAAGCAGAAAAAAAAACTATCCACTGAACTAAAGCATGGATCACTAGGTTGGAGAGAGAAGGCCCATCCCTGAGGATCTTTGCGCAAAAGTGACATTATGAACCCAATGCGCTGTGATTCATCACCAGAGGATCCGGGTCTCAAACGAAAATATAATAGACAAGCATTTTTAAAAGAAAAAAAATCTTGTTGTTCGCCAAAAAATAGATCAGGCAGACGTACCTTTGGTTCCACAAAATGCGCTCCAGAACAGCTACTCACGTGTTGTTGGAGCTTGGTCACCTCCAGAGAGAGTCCCTGCAAGCGTTGAGCCAAATCTTGCACCGAGATCATGATGGAAAACTGGAGGTCTTTCCTTAGAGAAAATTTTTTTTTTTTTTTTTATGGCTGGACTTACTGTTATGATCTGCTACAGAGACTAAGGAAAGACAGGAGATATGTCCCTACAATAGAACTAAACTAGATCCCTACGATGTAACGGGGAACCTGATCCTGCGATCAGACCCGCTAAAGTCCTCGGCTAGTCTGTACGAAGACCTATAGATGTGAGGGAGGAATCCCTACAAGAACTAGGGACTGGGAAAAGTTGGACACCTCGTAGCAGAAATCGTAGTAAGTTACTATATCATCCACCACCTCGTCTTCCACTTCCGCACCCTTGTCCTCCTCCTGACTTTCTGTCAATTGTGTCTCATCATCATCCACCTCTTGTGACACTTTCCCACCGTCACCTTCTTATGACCGTGGCTGCTTAAATATTTGGGCATCACTACATGCAATCTCCTCTTGCCCCGCTTCAAGTGGACGGGGCGAGAGGCCCGAATCTATAAATGGAAAAGTGAACAGCTCTTCGGAGTGTCCAAGTGTGGGATCAGTGGTCCCTGGGCACTCTGCATGGTGGGAGGAAGGAGGATCAGGGTGAGGAATATGCAATCCCGACTCACTGCTACTGAGACTTGACCGTGTGGAAGACAGGGTGGTGGCGGTGGCTAAGCGACTGGAAGCATTATCTGCCATCCAACCAATAACCTTTTCACACTGCTCTGTGTTCAAAAGTGGTGTTCTGTGGTCCCCTATTAATTGGGACAGGAAGGTCGAGCGAGAAGATGTGGGTGTTTGTTGTGGCACAATTTCAGCTTGCCCACGGCCTTGGCCTCTGCATGCATCATCACCATCACCATCACGTCCAGCTCCCCGTCCCTTGCCACACGCCTTGCCCATTTTAAATGGAGGACAATATCTTCCATGCTCACTACAAATGGCTGAATTTGGAGCGAACTTATATGTGATTGGTGTGACGGAGGAAACAGTTTTAAATACCTGGCCTGTAGGTAACTATTTTGAACAGCAAACAATGCAGGCCAGAAATGGAAGAATTTTCAGCGCAATTATATGTGATCCGTGTGAGGGACAAACCACAGTTTTAAATAGCTGGATTTTTAGTGCTGTAATATGGAAAGCACCTGGCGGTATTCTGCAGTGCCAGAAAGCAAATGTCCTAGAAAAACGGTGTTCTCTGGATTGCTTTTAAAGGAAATAATCAGGATGAAGATAAAAAAATATATATATTCTGGGCCCGTGAGACCTGGGTCTTTGTATAGAAATATCTAACAGCAGCAGAAGGCAGAACTGGAATGGACCCTCTTGCTATATGCACTGCAGTCTGCTATATACCCTGCCTGCCCGATAGCTCTGCAGATGGATTAGTCCTCAGAAGGACTGTTAGTTGAGATGGATATGTGTAGAGAATCTTGTGGAATACCTACACAAACTAATCAACAACCAAATCTCTCCCTGGCTCAGCAGCACCTCTCCCTACACTGCCTGATTGCGGACTAAACTGACGAGCATAGCGGTCCCAGGTCGGATAAAGACCTGATGACGCTATGCGGCCAGCCAATCACTGTAATGCCACAACCAACATGGCTGCGGCATTACAGTGAGCGGCAGACAATCCCTGCATGTCAATTGGCATTCTAAAGAGCATCAAACATGCAGGGAGGGGACACGTGCATCCGCCCGAGCATCTCGGAAGTACTCGGCGAGCTCCGGGTATCTTGAGTACTGAGATGCTCGGGCGAGTACAGAGTACTTGCGAGTATGCTCGCTCATCACTAGTCTCTTGCTCTATTACAACTCATTATAGAGAATTTGTGTGTCTCCTCAAAGAGGACATGTCACTTCCTAAAAAACTGAAGTTAAATACTGTGTAAAATCCCTGAGTTCCCGTAATTCTGCTGCCCTTTTCCGTTTTGAGCTGTGTCGCTGCATTGCAGAGGTATTCACATTTGTTTCCTCTAGAGCTCAGTATATGAAATCTCTGCTTTGCAGTCTAACTGGGCAATTCTCCTGAGTCTCCTCTGGGGTTGTGTGCTTCCACATCTCCCTCCCAGATACTAACACAGCACTGCAGCTGATCTAGCAGGCTATCAGTCTCAGATGCTTGCAAGCTGTGATTAGCATGATCTGGGAGGAAGGGGTGAAGGTACACGCTCAAATAAGACTGATGAAACACCAAGTTGGACTGCAAATCAGAGATTTCACATAGTGCTTTGCAGAAGAAGCAGATGTGAATATCTCTGCAATGGAGGGATGCAGCGCCAAATGGAATAGAGCAGCAGAATCCGGGGAGCGCAGGGATTTTTAAAAGGTGTTAAACTCAATTATTTGAGAAACTGACAGGTCTAATTTAACAATCCATTATTCACTGTGTGCAATGCAACTTATTTTCTCAATCCCTTACTTGCAGTCTAACAAACAGTAGGAAACGTTTCTTAGGGTGTCAGTGGACCCCCTTATCTACTGGAAAGCAGTACAGACTGCAGATATGATGCATGTGCTAATATAGATGCCTCTGGCACATATTATCTGTGAAGAAACTGTAGCACCCAGACCAATTTATAATACTAGTTACTTCTGATATCAGGAGACAGGTCAGCAGCCCTCAGACAGATTATTGTTGAGGAATCCAAGTGTAAAGCGCCCGTCTCACATAGCGAGATCGCTGCTGTGTCACGGTTTTGGTGACTCACCAGCGACCTCACCAGCGATGTCGCTATGTGTGACACTTTGCAATGATCAGGCCCCTGCTGTGAGGTCGCTGATCGCTGCAAAGTGTCCTGGACCATTTTTTGGTCGTTGCTCTCCTGCTGGTCAGCACACATCGCTTTGTGTGACCAGCGGGAGCAGCGATCAGGATAGTAACCATGGTAAACATCGGGTTACTAGGGGCACACGCGCACCTAGTAACCCGTTGTTTATCATGGTTAAGAGCATGCTAAAGTGAGCGGTAACCTCCCGCTCACCGTAGCAGAGTGGTAACCATGATAAACAACGGGTTACTAGGTGTGCGTGTGCCCCTAGTAACCCGATGTTTATCATGGTTACCAGCCTGCTCCTGCTTCAGCAGGCCAGTAACCAGGAGCAGGACATCGTGGAAAGATTCTTTCCACGATGTCGCTGCTCCCTGATCGTTGGTGAGCCTGCCTGTTTGACAGCTCACCAGCGACCACATAGCGACGCAGCAACGATCCCTGACAGGTCGTATCGTTGTCAGGATCGTTGCAGCGTCGCTAAGTGTGACGGGGCCTTTATTGTAAGGTCATCTTATCTGACTATGGGTTTCTTCTTTTTTACTCTATTACAAACATTCCTCAACATTGAAATGGCAAAGCAAAGAAGGAAAAGTTGTGGACTCATGGAAATCAAAGGATCCAAACACATGTTATTAATATGCATATGATAAAAAAAGGAAAGAACATTTTTAACCCTGCTGTTCTGTTCGGTCAAAAATGAAATGACCGAATTTTAAATTTGATAATTTTTAAAATATTCATTATGCGATTCTGAAACTTGTGGTTAATTGACTTTTCCTCATTTGAGGGGTTCTTACTATGGGTATTTTTGTTTGTTTGTTTACTTTTCGCTCCATATTTTTATTTTTTTACACTTGTACTGTTCGTTAAAAATGACAAATAGCCTTTTATATTAATCTCCAGCCATTTTTTGAATAAAATAAAGGAGTTCTAATCTCATTTTGGACTATATATTGCATCTACTACAATTTATCAATTTATCTAATTTCATGAGATTTCAAGAGTCCTACGGTTTGATAATAAAACCAATCGAATTGAAAGAAGAGCCACAGACAAACTTGCCCCTATTAGAGATTTGTGGAATAAATGGGTAGAGAGTCTACCAACATTTTATAATACTGGTGAAAATGTGACTGTAGATGAACAACTGGTGTCATTCAGAGGTAGGTACCCGTTCAGACAGTATATTGCAAGTAAGCCTGCAAAGTACGGCATCAAAACATGGACTCAGTTCATACGCTGTAAACGCTCAGGTATACATAGGAAAAATCACTGGAGAAAGAGCTGAAAAAAATCAAGGTATTCGCGTAGTTTTGGATTTGATACATGGACTCAAAGGACAAAATGTTACATGTGACAATTTTTTCACATCATACCAACTGGGGCAGATGTTGCTGGAAAGAAAAATGACCATGCTGGGTACTGTTAGAAAAAATAAGCCGGAACTGCCGCAAGGTATCTTCAATAAGAGAGACGTTTATAGCTCTAGGTTTTATTTTACTAAGGATACAGCAGTCGTTTCTTACGTTCCCAAAAATCACAAAAAGGTCATTGTGATGACCACAATGCACCATGATAGTGCAATCAGTAATCGAGACGACAGAAAGCCGGACATGATTTTACATTACAATGCAACAAAAGGGGCAGTTTATACGCTAGATCAACTCATAGGCACTTACACCTGTAAACGCAAAACAAATCGGTGGCCAATGGTTGTTTTTTTTACAACATTCTTGATGTGTCGGCATACAATGCATTCGTGTTATGGCGTGAAATACACCCAAATTGGAACAAAAATAAACTATATAAAAGAAGAATTTTTATAGAGGAGTTGGGAAAAATCACTGGTTAGCCCATATATCGAAGAAAGAAAAGTAGCACCCAGAGATGATGGAGCGGCAGCCATTGTCCACAGGATCCAACAGCATGCTAAAGAAAGTGAACCAACGGCTTCCACCGGCACTGCTACCATACCCACGGCCTCCACCAGCAACGCAACCAGCCTAAAACGGAAACCATGCGCCTTCTGTCCAACATCAAGTAATCACAAAACAAATGGGATATGTTGCAATTGTGCAAAAGACATGTAAATTATACTTGTGACGAATACAAACAGTAAATTTAGAACCGTGAACCTTATTTACCATTTTATATAGAAAAAAAACAACTTATTTATTTATTTTTTTTTAAATATATTTACATACAGTTTGATGTTATTACTTAGAGTTTACAGTTATATAAAGAATTTTTTTTATGTGCAAATGTACAATATGCATGAATATTGCAATAAGGCCATGTAAGATTTTTTGATACAAAAAAAATAAAAATTAAGTTTTTGATTTAATTTTTAATTGGTTTATGAACAACCATGTTCACATACAGTAAAATAATGCAACAGGCATTCAAATAAAACACTTAAATTAGCTAAAAATCAAGACTTTAATAGGTCCGGTCAAAAATGACCGGATCATTATAAGTGTATAGTAGACCCGAACAGAACAGCAGGGTTAAAATATCTTGATTTATTCAAAGCCAAGTATGAGCACCACACGCAGAAATCCCTGCACTTACAAGCTTGACTGCTATCAATGAGCTTATTACTGGTTGTCTGAGTAAAGTCCTGTCACTGAATGCGCTTGCCTAAATCATCAAGATGCACTGCTGGCAGCTCCCTGTGCAATTACCAACCAATGACGTCCCAGATGTGCTCAATGGGAGTCAAGTCCGGAGATGGTATGGAAGGACATTTAGGCCATGCAGACTGCTCACAGTAAAACTGGGAAAGTGAGGCCTGGGCTTATCATGTTGAAAAATGGCTCCTGGGATACTGTGGAAAAATGTCCATACCAAAGGTTCTATGACCAAATAAATATTACGCCAAGCTATTACATCACCTGGAATGAAGACTAGAGAGGTCTGGCCACCATACATTCCCCACCCCCTTCCTTCCCCCCACCATAATCCAAGACAAACGCTGAACTCATCACTGGAGAAGATAGCCCTCCATTACAGCCTCCATTGCTCCATTCCAGCCTCTGGTCTCCATGTGGACTACGTGGGCAATGCCATGAACAGGCCTTCATGAGGGAACGTCACACTGGTCCTACTCCCAAACTCATTGTGTGGGATGGCATAATGTATGGTAGTCATAATTTCAGGAACCCTAACAGCTCGGCATTGCATCGACTTGGTGGTAGAAATAGTGGTACGGCCATTTTTTTCAAAGTGTTCTAGAAGTAATTTTTCAACACGCTAATGCCAGACCGCATGATGTACCTACAACTGTGAGCAACCTGTGTGGCCTACCAGGGCCTGCAGCATCTCTTGACTTGTCTCACATTTAACACATCTAGGATGTCATTGGTCAGCAATTGTAAAAAGAGCTGCCAGCAGCGGATCTTGATGATTTGCTACCCAAGTGCATTCACTGTGGCACAACATTCCTCAGACAACCGTGAATAACGTCATTGATAGCAACCAAGGCTGTAAGTGCGGGGATTTCTGCATATGGTGTCCATACTTGATACTAAATAAATGGAGGTGAACTGAATATATCCAAGCAGAAGCAACTGGAAGAATTGACCAGTCATTTCTTTGATCGCTTCATGGCTTTCAAAGCCTTTTTTTTTTTTTTTTTACACTTTTTTTATGCAAATTTTATGCGGAATCCTCTTGAAAAAGACGTCGGTTGCACATACCCAAATATAGTTAGATTTTTTTTTTTATGTGGATGTACATGCTGATATTTTTATATAGCTTCTATACATGCAATAATACATTAAAGGTTGTTCATAGTGTTTTTATTACAGGATTGTGAAATCTTTAAGCCGGTAACTAAATACGTCCATTTTTCAACACCAAGTAATTATTCTGTCAGTAGTATGAGAGATTTATCTTAATAGCATTTTAAAGTTTAAGGAAAAATGAAGATTTACATGCTGATTAATTTAGTTTTATAAAAGTGATCTAAGTGTTATCCATCTACTGTACACAGTTTTACAGTAGACGTAAGTGCCGTAGACTGATAAATGTGTATTGTTCTGCTGAGACGTTGTAACCCTTTACTGTGTATTGTCATCAAACCTTTACGATCACACTAATCTGATAAGTTTATTGAATTTGGGTGATGAATAGCCGGTGATTTCTAGGGCCATATGGTAAGGCTACTGGATTTTTCCCATTGAAAATTGACCTTTACCCTTATTATAACTAATGCTAGTATGTGATGTACAATGGTCCCAGATCTTCAGTTATCGGAATGTACTCATTCATGTTTTATGCTTAGAAATGAAAAACCTACAAGTGAAGTATAATTTGCAGTTTTCATTTTGCAGAATGAGTACGTTCACCCAAACGTATTTTTGGTGCTGTACGTCTGCGCAACAGACCATTGTCCAGGAAGCACACAGACCAATGTAACCCTACGTGCTAGTACTCATGGGATATTAGGGTCCACATGGAAAAAAAAAATCACATTATGTGCTAGTCTGATCCAATTTATGGACCAGACTAGTGTGTGTAAACAGTAAGCGGCTCCTGCACCCGTCCACCACATAGGCGAGCACATGGAGCCAGACATGTCCATTAAGTCCCTTCTGAACTTAGCCTTTCCATAAGTATTTTGTATCAGTATTTGTAATCCTAAACCAGGATTGGGTCAAAATATATGAATTATATTAACAATTAGAATTTGATTTTAGAGACATGTTGCACTTTGTGTATTTTAACCATGTGACTAACACCTTAATGACCACCGATACACCTTTTTTACATTGGTCCTTATTCCACAGTGTCACCTTTTCCCTGTGTCTAGGAATAAGTTTATAGCGATCCACCATGGGTACAGGTTGAGCTGGTGCCAGCTGTATAATGCACAATGCTCAGGCAAAATTGCGTAATACGTTTGAGGTCCACTTTTTCCCCACTACCATTTGCGTAACTTAAACATTTTAGAGCGAAACTTTGTTTAGTGGAAAAAATTGGGCTCTGAAAATGAAAAATTACAATGTCATAAAATTCGCTGACACCTCTGGGTTCAAAATGCTCACCACACCTCTAGGGGAATTCCTTTAAGGGTTTAGCTTTAGTGATGGGGGAGCACTAAAATGCTCGGGTGCTTGTTGCTCGGGTCGCGCACATTGGTATACTCAGGTGCTCGACCCAAGCAACGAGCTCAATGTAAGTCGATGGGAAACTAGAGCATTTTTCAGGCGGCTCCCCCCGGCGGTCTACAGACGGCCTAAAAATTGCCCAAATTGAAAGGAAAAGTGCTCAAGTGGCATGGGAACAGCATTGGGAAGACCTCTGGAAGCATTTCTGACTCGCAAGTTACTGCTGTCAACAATGTTGTAAGAGGTATTATGCCACTTTTACAGACTCACAATAAAACATAAAAAAGTAAATCAAAATGGATTTTCCTGGGAAATGTGTTAAGGAACATCCTTTCCAGGATAATGACTTGTATATAAGGCAAAATAAATAACCAAAAACAAAAATACTCCTCCACACCATAGGCTATGTTCACACATAGCGTTTTTGGTGCGTTTTTTGCACTTTTGTATTGCTTTCAAACGTGACAAATGCATTCACCAGGAAATGTCATTTTAACATTTTACAACCTTATCTGGCCATGTGGTGTGTGAGACATCATCAGAAACATCCTGTTTCAATTATGAAGGAGGGACTCTGAAAGTCACAAAGACTATTTTTATAGGGCCATAAGGCGGCCTTTACTATTCTTAAAGGGTCAGCAGTCGGCCCTCGCTATTTTTAGAGAGCCATCAGCCAGCTATGCTTTGTTGTTCATTACTAAAGAGTGGGTCTCCTATACTGTTAATGTGTATGCAGGGAGTGGCAGGGCTGCCAAAAATTTGGACCTACTCCAGTGCCCCTTGGAAGAGACGCAGAGGAGGGCTTCCAGAAAAAAAATGTTCCCATTATTAGGAAGTGGGTCTCCCATTGTGCTTGCCTATGCAGTGAATGCAAGGGCTGCCAAAAACTGGGAGGCACTCCAATGCCCCTTGGAAGAGAGGGCTTCAGAAAAAAAAGATCCCATTAGAAAGGAGCGGGTAATGCCCATGCACTAAGTGTATGGAGTGACAAACATTTACCCCTGGGGGGGTTAAACATGAACATACTGTATATAAAAAAAAAAATTACGGGCATTAGAAACACCCTTTAAAAAAATTATGTGGGTGTTGCATCACGGACCACGGTCACTCTGGTGATATGGTAGTGGAGGATGAGGAAATGGAGAAGGACAAGAGCAAATAGCCAAAATCAGGAAGCGTATACCCATGTCTGGGGGTGAAAAGGTGCATGGGAATACACCTCCCAAAAAAAGACACTGGATTTGAGTTTGTTACACTGCTATCATTCGGTGGTGTTGAGAAGTCTGGCCCAGTCCAGCCCTTGTTCATTTTTATAAGAGTCAGCCTGTCAGCATTTTCAGTTGATAGGTGGATGCGCTTATCAGTTATAATTCCACCAGCGGCACTAAAAACCCGATCTGACAAAACGCTGGTGGCAGGGCAGGCCAGGACCCCCAAGGCTTAGAGAGCAAGTTCATTCCACATAACCAGCTTAGATACCCAATAATTATAAGGCACAGAGGAATCACGGACGACATTGGTACAATCGGCAAGGTACTCCCTCAGCATATTCCCAAACTTTGCACTCCTTGTGAGAGTACCCCACGCCTCAGGACCTGTGCAATGGGAGGGGCTGAGAAAATTCTCCCAGAACTTTGCTAGTGTTCCCCTGCCTCTGCTGGATTGGAGTCGTGTCTCTCTCGCCTGTACTCCTTGGTTGTCCAATGAAGTGGGCCCTCTGCCGCCAGCGTTTTCAGATGGCAATTTTTTTAATCGTTCTGCAACAAGAGCCTTCTGGTACTGCCCCATTTTTGTAGACCTGTCCGCCTCAGGAATAAGAGATATAAAGTTCTCCTAGTAGCGTGGGTCTAGAAGTGTCACCAACCAGTAATGACTGTCACCCAAAATTTTGAGAACACGAGGGTCACGAGAAAGGCAGTGTAACAAACTCAGCCATGCGTGCCAGACTGCTAAAAGTAAAGACTTCCGTGTCCTCACCAAGAGGACGATTGACCATGCTCTCCTCCTCTGTGTCCTCAGGCCATCCATGCTGAACAGACGGTATGACAGTTGTGCAGGTAGTACCATCTATAGCACATGAAACTAGCTCCTGTTCTTCATCCTCCTCCTCCTCTTCCTCATTGTCACCCAATCCACTTTGGGATGAGATGAGGCTTGGCTATGTGTAATCACCCTGTATGGTTCCTTGCTCCATCTTATTGTGCACCGCCTGCAATGCATCCTCTTTGTGAGCAGAGAGTGTTTCAGAAGATAGAGAAGCGGGATGGTGACGCTAATTATGGCATCATCACCGCCCACCAGCTTGGTAGAGTCCTCAAAGTTTTGGAGGATGGTACATATGTCTGTCATCCATGTCTACTCCTGAAACCTTTTGTGTGGAGTCTGAACTGAATACCGATGGCCTTCTTGATGCTGGTACTCAACAACTGCCCTCTTCTGCTCACAAATGCTTCCCAACATTTGCATTGCAGAGTTCCAACGCGTGGGGACATAAAACACACCAGTCTGTGAGCCGGAAGCTGCAAACGCTGCAGAAACACGGCAAGGGCGGCGGAAGCTGTAGGTGAATTTCCAAAATGGGCAAACAGGGGGCATACTTTAACAAGCAGATCTGGCAGCTCCAGGTAGGATTTAAGAAACCGCTGAACCACGAGGTTAAGCACATGGGCCAGGCACGGTACTTGTGTTAGCTCGTCTCAGAGCCGCCACCAGGTTCCGGCCATTGTCACACACGACCATGCCTGGCTGTAGGTTCAGCGGTGTGAGCCACAGATCTGCTGCTCTTTCAGAGCTGTCCAGAACTCTTCAGCATTGTGCGGTTTGTCACCTAAACATATTAGGTTCAGCATAGCCTGTTGCCATTTGGCTGAGTCAATGCTGCAGCGCTTCCAGCTTGTGACTGATGTGGTTATTTTGGAGATGGAGGCTGAAGAGGAGGAGAAGGCTGAGAAGGATGAGGTGCAGGAGCTGTAGACTGTGGGGGCAACCCTGATTGACCTAGGGCCTGCAATCCTTGGCATTGGGAGGACATGTTCCGTCCCAAGGTCCGACTGGGTCCCGACTTCCACTATGTTAACCCGGTGTGCCGTCAGCAAGATGTACTGTCCCTGCCCACAAGCACTTGTCCACGTGTCCGTGGTTAGGTGGACTTTCCTGGTAACTACGTCGTTGAGGGCACGGCTAATGTTTTGGGACACGTGCTTGTGTAATGCCGGGACAGCACACCAGGAGAAATAGTGGCGGCTGGGGACTAAGTACCGAGGGACAGCCGCCGCCATCAGGTTGCGGAATGCTTCCGTCTCCACGGGCCTAAAAGGCAACATTTTGAGTGTAAGCAGTCACAAAATATGGGAATTTAGTAGTGTGGCCTGTGGGGCGTTGGCTGCGTATTTGCACTTGCGTTCCAAGTACTGGGGTATGGATAATGGACCGCTGCGCTGGGACAAGGATGTGGACATGCTTCCTGGTGCTGCTACTTGAGAGTGCGCAACGACAGGTGCAGGGCAGGAGGCTTCTTCGCATGCACTATGGACAGGGGATTGGCTTGCACACACAACAGCGGAAGAAGCAGTGGTGCCACCCGCAGACACTGTTCCTGGACCCTGGAGTTCGGCCCACAAAGTCAGGTGCTTTGCTGCCATGTGCCTGATCATGCTGATGGTGGTCAGGCTGGTCATTTTGCTACCCCTGCTGATGCTGGCCTGGCAGGTGGTGCAAATGGCCTTTTTGGGTTATTGGCAGAGTCTTTAAAAAACAATCAGACTCGGGAAGACCTAACAGTTGTACTGGCAACTTCCTTCGTGTTGGTGTTATGGGAGCGGTTGCCTGCCTTCTGTCTGCGGCCACCACACTGCTTCTTCCTGCCTGTTGGGGTACTCAGCCTCCCACCCCCTGTGTGCTGCTGTCCTTGCTCTGCATGTCCTCCTGCCAGGTTGGGTCAGCTACTATATCATCCACCACCTCGTCTTCCACTTCTGCACCCTGGTCCTCCTCCTGACTTTCTGGCAATTGTGTCTCTTCATAGTCCACCTCTTGTGACACTTTTCCACCGTCGCCTTCATGTGACCGTGGCTGCTCAAATATTTGGGCATCGCTACATGCAATCTCCTCTTGCCCCGCTTCAAGTGGACCGGGCGAGAGGCCCAAATCTATAAATGGAAAAGTGAACAGCTCTTCGGAGTGTCCAAGTGTGGGATCAGTTGTCTCCGGGCACTTGGCATGGTGGGAGGAAGGAGGATCAGGGTGAGGAATATGTAGTCCAGACTCACAGCTACTGAGACCTGACCGTGTGGAAGACAGGGTGGTGGTGGTGGCGGCTAAGTGACTGGAAGCATTATCTGCTATCCAACCACCAACCTTTTGACACTGCTCTGGGTTCAATAGTGGTGTGTTGCGGCCCCCTAGGAATTGGGACAGGAAGGTCTGGCGAGAAGATGTGGGTGTTTGTTGTGGCACAAGTTCAGCTTGCCCACGGCCTCGGCCTCTGCATGCACCATCACCATTACGTCAAGTTCCCCATCCCTTGCCACACGCCTTGCCCATTTTAAATGGAGGACAATATCTTCCACGCTCACTACAAATGGCTGAATTTGGAGCGAAGTTATGTGATCCGTGTGACAGACAAACCAAAATTTTAAATACCTGACCTGTAGGTAACTATTTTGAACAGCAAACCGGTGTCAATAGCTTCACTGACACACTGCAACAAAATTTAAATTGAGGCCAGAAGTGGCTGAATTTGGAGCAAACGTATATGTGATCGGTGAGATGGAGAAAACACAGTTTTAAATAGCTGGATTTTTAGCACTGTTATATGGAAAAGACCTAGCTGTATTCTGCAGTGCCAACAAGCAAATGGCGCAGACCAAATAATGAGGATTAAGATCCAAAAAAAAACCATATTCTTAGCCCCTGAGACCTGGGCCTATGTCTAGAAATGTCTAGCAGCAGACAAAACTGGAAAGAAGCCTCTTGTGCTATATGCATTGCAATCTGCTATATACACTGCATGCCCGATATTTCTGCAGATGGATTAGTCCTCAGAAGGACTGTTTGTTAAGATGGATATGTGTAATGTACGGTTTTTCTCCCTACACTAATTAATAAACAAGCGAATCTCTCCCTAGATCAGCAGCACCTCTCCCTACACTGCCTGATTCCAGAGTGACTGTGATGAGCATGGCGGCGCCAGGTCTGATATAGACCTGATGATGCTGTGTGGCCAGCCAATCACTGTAATGTCACAACCAACATGGCTGCGGCATTACAGTGAGTGGCAGGCAATCCCTGCATGTTGATTAGCTCTCTAAAGAGCGCCAAACATGCAGGGAGGGGACCCGAGTATCCGCCCGAGCATCTCGCAAGTACTCGGCGAGCTCAGAGCATCTCGAGTACTGAGATTCTCGGGCGAGTACCGAGTACTTGCGAGTATGGTCGCTCATCACTATTTAACTTCCAGAATGCCATATTGGCACCTCAGGAGGTCTGCAAATGTGACATTGCATCCGCAACCTATTCCAACCAAAATTGAGCTCCAATAATAAAAAAAATTATCCGTCCTTTCCAAACCTTAAGGCTACGTTTCCTCAAAGAGTTTTTGGTGATTTTTTGACGCTGTGTATTTTCGCTGCATCAAAAATGCATGGTTTTAGAGTTCCAGCAGAGTGGATGGGATTTATGGAAATCTCATGTCTTCTGTGCTTTTTTTATGCTATGTAAACTGACCCGCAGTGCATGTGTCAAATCCACAACGTGTCAATTTCTCTTGCGGGTATGATGAGTTTTATGTGCTGATTTTCCCCATAGACTTGCAATAGATGTGGAAAATGCGCAGGTAAAAAAAAATGCATGAAAATCACATATAAACGGAATCAATAAAGTTTTGTCAATACCAGGAAGTATCAAATACAACGCAGCTTTATTTTAAAAATAACAACCAAAAAGAGACAAAAATGCAGCGTCAAAAATGCAACAAACAGTCAAGAACATAATGAAAAAAAACAAAAAAAAAACTAAATTTACATCGTAAATTCAGAAAATCTGCAACCTCAAAAAAGCACCAAATCCTCATATTGCTGGGAACATAGCCTAGCAATAGTTTTTCACTACATGAGGGGTATTGCCATGTGTGGGAGAAATTGTGTAACAAATTGTGGGGTCTATTTTCTCCTGTTACCGCTTATGAAAAGGAAAAATTTGAGATTAAAGTAACATTTTAGTTAAAAAAAAAAAAAATGTGACTTGTCATGGATAGTGATGAGCGATCAACCCTTTCGGCGATTATGCTCGGGCGAGTACAGAGTATCTTCAGCGTACTCGGTGATATATTTGAATCACTCTCATGTACATGATTTGCGACTGTTTGACAGCTTTAATATATGTGAGGAATGTCTATTTCTTTCGCATCCCTCACATGTATTAAAGCTGTCAAACAGTCGCAAATCATGTACAAGAGAGTGATTCAAACATATCACAGAGTACGCTGAAGATACTCGGTACTCGCCCGAGTATACTTGCTGAAAGGGTTAACCGAACATACTGTTTTATCACTAGTCATGGACCGATTTTCATCAGTGTTTTGGATTGTAGTTTCATCAGAGTTCAGCCAATGTGTGTTTTTTCGGAGGTATACGTCTACTGGAGGCGGACTCTCAGACGCAGTCTACTACATCTGGGTGTCTGCCTCCAGTAGGCGGATACACCCGAAAATGATGCATGAGAGCGCGCATGTTCACTCTGCCGGCACCATTATAGTCTATGGCCCCATCAGCGCATACGTCCGAATCCCGTTTTGTGGGGAGTTCAGACGCAAGACCCGACGGGGGCCACCGAATGGGTGCCAGAACCCAATGTGAAAGCACCTTTACAATGGTAAAAACAAATGGACATTACATGGATTGCAATGAGCGCTGTCAGTGATTTCATAGACACATAGGCCTGTATGGATAATTTTGATCCGTGGCTCCGATAAAAAATATTAATGTCTTTGTTTTTTTGCGGACTGTGTATCAGCCAAAAAAATCCCGGACATGTTAACAGCTCCAGAGGTTATAATGCGCACATGTTCTATTTGCATTTTTCACGTACTGGAAACAAAGATGTCTGAATTGGGCTTCAAGATGATAAAAATTCCGTTTGAAAATGAATAATTTTTAAAATGTTCATCAAATATCAGATATTATAAACACAAAACATATCAGTCTAAATTTACCAATAAGATAAAGTTCAATGTGTCTTAAAAAAAAAAACTGTTTCATTAGCAGGGATTATTTAAAAAAAAATATCTATATAAATCTATATATATATATATATATCTATATATATATATAGCATTGGGATGTTATCAGCTTTACCATCCAGAGGAAGGTCTGTTGTGTGTTATTATTTTTGAGCAAAAAAAGTGCACGAAAAATGGATTATTCTCGTACGTAAAAACACGGACCAAGATTCTTTAGTGTTTTGTATCGGAGATTTATCATTGTTAGCTAGTATGTCAGTTTTCACCATCATTTGACTAAACGCAAAGCTTCTTGTATCCATTCCAACGTTCATCAGGACACGGACAGCACACGGATGCCATCAGCTGCCAGTGATCTTCAAGGACCTGTAAACTTGTCTGTGTAATGTTGATCTGTGATCAAAAACAGACAGGCCTCTATGATTTATTGCAGGCAGCAAAACAGGGATGTGTGGACAGCCTCATCAATTATAATGGGTTCTAGAGATGAGCGAATTTATTCTAGTGGAACTCAATTCTACAAAAATCTGCAATTCTACAAAAAAAATATTTTTTTTTTTGGAACTTGCTCTGTGCAAATTCAGCAATATGGCGTCCAGCTGCAGCTGCCAGGTTGCTGAACAAAACAGGGGTGAGAAAAGTATAAAGAGGAAAAAAACATACTCACCGTTCACCTTAAGGCCACGTTCACACACTCAGTATTTGATCAGTATTTTACATCAGTATTTGTAGCCAAAACCAGGAGTGGAACAACCAGAGGAAAAGTATAATAGGGACATGAGCACCACTTCTGTATTTTTCACCCACTCCTGGTTTCAGATTACAAATACTGATGTAAAATACTGACCAAATACTGAATGTGTGAATGTGGCCTTACAGCCACCCCCACCACTCCTTTCCCGCTGTCTGATCTCCCCCACCACCATCATACCACATCTCTAGCCCGGTATTTACACTGTTCAAGGGCTTCCGGTTGCAAGAAAGCCTCAAAGTTCCTTGCACATGCTCTGGGCCTACTCGCAGACGGAAGCCCCAACTCAGACTGAATACTAGGCTGGAAATGGGTCACAATTGAGACACAGAGGACTGTACAGCTGGCAAGCAGCAGGGGTGGCAGCCGAAAGAGTGAGTGATGAGGGGAGTATGTTTATTTTTCTTTTCTCTCCAGCCACCCTTGATACTCTCTATCAAGGCTTCCACCATGCCGCATCTCCAGCCTAGTGTTTCAACCGCTTCAGAAACCTTGAAGCAGTTAAAATAAGCAGCAAGTTCATTCTTTGGGAGGCTTCTAAAAGAAAGACGTGAAAATATAGAGCAAACACCCCAGTGGAGCCACTACAAAAACAAAGGCAAAACTTCCAGTGGTACAGCTTCAGGAAAAAGACTGCCGGCTTTTTTCTGAAGCAGTTTCGCCTTGGAAAACTAGGCAGTTCTACTTGCATCTTAAAGACGCCATGTGCATACACCCTTAGTGAAGTAAAAATCTGTTCTGTATATGTACCGTCTCAAATTATATGTTTTTTTTATTGAGGTTATCCAATATATTAATACTAAGGTTCAAAGTTAGGCCTCATTTAGACATATATACAGAATCCACTTGAAAAAGAAGTTGCGTGCACATAATCTAACTGCATATAAAGGATCCATTAATTTCTTCCCGACTTCCAAAAAATCTGTAAATTGAATCTCCTGAACCTCATAAAGCCGTTTTAAAGTCTATTCACACATTTTATATTATGTGTGCAAATATAAAATTGTGTATCATCCCTGTACGGTGGCACATAGAGTCCCTTTGGGTCCTTCATATTCCATGATATGTTTATGTTCATAAATGTGCTATGTTCGATGCAATTCTAAGGCCGCATTCACATGTTCAGTATTTGGTCAGTATTTTACATCAGTATTTGTAATCCCAAACCAGGAGTGGGTGATAAATGCAGAAGTTGTGACGTGTTTCTATTATACTTTTCCTCTGATTGTTCCACTCCACTATTTGTAAGCCAAAACCAGGAGTGGAACAATCAGAGGAAAAGTATAATAGAAACACGTCACCACTTCTGCATTTATCACCCACTCCTGGTTTGGGATTACAAATACTGATGTAAAATACTGACCAAATACTGATAGTGTGAACGTGGCCTAAAGCTGCTTCTCAAATAATTTTAAGTTCTTGAAAAAGTGCAAATGCATCATGAAATTTGCATTTAGACTGAATATGTTCTTTAAAAAGTAACTAAGTTTGGACATGGAAGGTTATGGAACATTGCAAATCCCTTTATTACAGGATTTATCTTCATAGCTGTAAAACAAAATTGCAAGGCTTCAAATTCCTAATTTTCCTCAGTCTACTTTCCTGCACGGATATCAGAATGTACTCCTTTGGAGTACAGATGATGGCAGTGATGGGCCTGCCCTTGTGTCTCACTATCAGGATAAACTGCTGCAGAAGATTGTACTTGTAAGCACAACATTCAGAGGAAAAAGGGGCAGACCCATCACTGCCATCATCTGTACTCCAAATAAGTATGTTCTGATATCAATGTAGCTGTAAGCAGAAACATAGACTGGGGAAAAGCCGAGGTTTGGAAGCCACTTAAATACTTTTTTTTTTTTTTTTTTTTTTTTTTTTACAGGAATGAAAACAAATTTCCTAACAAAAAGTGATTTTCAAATTTTCATAACTTTCCTTGCTGGCTAAAGTTATTCAAGAAAAAATATGATAGTTTAGCTACTTTTTGAACACATTGGTAAATAAACTTGTCCTTGTATATCTGCCCTTTGAACAGGAAGAAACAGAAAAAAAAATACTTTGGATGACAAAAGAGTAAACATAACAATTCTTTAGGAAGTGTTTTTATGAATCGCAGAAAGTCTGGTAAGCCCCATTTCTGAAAAAGGCAGCTATAGACCGGTTGACATGCGATCCTTCATTCTGCCGTCTGTGTGATCTATAAACATTACTGTCTGGAAACGAAAACAAGAGAATCTTACCAATTTTAGAGATCTTGAGATCTTGACTTTCTTGTATATACTGCTCACTACCTGAACTGGCCGCATTTAAAGAGACTAAACAATATTCGGCAAGTAGTGCTTCTTCCTTATGGATAATCAGTTAAATAATTAATATTTTTTGATTTTTTGAGTCTCAAATGGAATCTGTCAGCAGGTTTTTGCTATGTAATCTGATGTAGGGATTGAGACCCTGATTCCAGCGATGTATCACTTATTTTATTGGGTGCAGCAGTTGTGATACAATCACTGTTTTCTCTGTTGCAGATCTAGCAGTGCTCTGAATGCTGAGCTGTGTATAACCCCGCCCACATCACTGATTGGCAGCTCTCTGTGAGCACTGTATATGGAGAAAAAGCTGCTAATCAGTGCGGGGTGTGGTTGTACCAGGAGGCACAAGACACCCAGTCCTCTAGTGATAATATTCTGCTAAAAAAAACACTGATTATATTAAAACAGCAAAACACAGTCTAGTAAGTGACACATCACTGGAATCAGGCTCTCTGCCCCGACATCATGGTGTTCTCAGATTGCATAGCCAAAACCTGCTGACAGATTCACTTTAAATATCACTTTATGTCTATCTTTAACTGGATGACATATTACATGCTGCATGTTTTTTTAATAACTTTTAATAACTGTCACCAACTGTTATAGGTGTTTTTACTGTTATCCACTGTATAGGAAAGCGCTTTTCTTAAATGGATAAATTGTATTCAGCGTCATTACCACCCAGATGAGGAGAAAAAACACAATTTTGGAGAATGACTACATAGATGACAGATGTGTCTCATTTTGTTTGGCATTCTAAAGGCAATTGCAGGGTCAAGTTCCCTAAGGCAACTAATTAATTTTTTTTTTTTTTTTTAAAGCATTAAAAAGGTATATATATATATATATATATATATATATATATATATATATATATATATATATATATATATATATATATATATATATATATATATATATATATATATATATATATATATAAAAAAAAACTAAACACTATTAAAGTTTATAATCACACTCCTAAAAAGGAGATGGTGAAATTTAAAAAAAAATTACCTTATTTTGTATTGCAATATAAGTAATTATGCATATAGAAATATATTAAATATATACCGTACATATAATATATATCATATACATTGAAATTTTGGAAAAAAAAATATAATGTGTTTGGTATTGTTCTAAGTGTACTGATCCGGTGTATAGTGTTATCAGGCCATGTCAGAATTGAGGAGGTGTTTTCACCATTTAACTAAATTCGATCTTTTTTTCCTATTATATGTACTGAAAAAAAACAAACTCGTATGTTGAAATAGAAATGAAAAAATGAAAAAAATAAAGTTATAGCTCCTGGAAGATGTGGAGAAAGAAACAAAAGAGCAAATACTAAAAATTACTCAGTGCTAGTGATGAGAGAGCATGCTCATTACTCGAGATTTACGAACATGCTCGGGTGCTCGCCGAGTATCTTCAGAGCGCTCGGGTGTGTTATTTTAGTAACTCCCAGCACATGATTTAAGACTGTTTGACAGCTTTAATACATGTGAGGAATGCCTATTTCTTAGGTATTCCTCACATGTATTAAAGCTGTCAAACAGTCACCAATCATGAGCACGGAGTGACTAAAACATAACACCCGAGCATTCTGAAGATACTCGGCGAGCACCAGAGTATGCTCGCCAAAAGGGTTGACAGAACATACTCGCTCATCACTACTCAGCACCTAAAGGGTTATTATAACTATACATAGAGGGGTCCATGAACGTTCGTAGCGTTCACTTAGCCTAAAACTCTGTTATATGCATTGAAGCTTCTATTTATAAAGGAAACCTTAAAGAATAAGTCATCAATAGCATATTCATGGGGCTCCAACACATGGCACCCTCACCACAAGGTTGCCAGCTTTTCAGAAATTCCAGGACAGTCTGTAAAATCAGGCACTTTTCAACTTATCCGTAAAAAAAAATTTAAGGCGTCCGTGATTTTTTTGAAGCTTAAGAAACATATCCAAATTATTTGACTGTAATTCTCATCATGTTACAGTTTACAGTGACTGCAGCTGATGTCTACAGATTAGAATTATGGTCTGCAAACATGGAGTACTTATAATTATAATTATTTATTCTGGTTTTCCAAGGTGTCCATAAAAAATATTTTCTGTCCCTGATTTTTTGGTGAGTTGTCCAGAAAAAATAAAAAGTTAAGTTGGCAACCCGGCTCCACCGATCAACTGTTACCAGGCCTAACAGCATCATGATGTGAATAGTGAGCAGAGTGGAAGACCACATACTGTTTAATGGCCGCATAGAGGTACTCCATATCAGGTCCTATTTCGACACCCCCCCCGCGATCAGTTGTTACCAGCTCCAGCAGCGGCTGAATGTAACCAGTGGGGACCAAACACCACAGAACCGTCAAAATGTTTAATGGCCGCTCACAGATAATATCATCTAGTATAGAACAAGTTTCTGTACCCCCTGTTCTGGTCATACAGATGTGTGACCGCTGCAGTCAATCACTTGGAACGGAAGCCCAGAGAATGACAGAGGACAAAGATTAGTAAATTGAGTTTACTTAAAATTTCACAAAACTTGGCGACTTTTGGTGTTTTTATGCAGCACCGGGCAGCTTTGACAAGATGGACAGTGCCTGGGTGGGACAAGGCAAGGCTAAGCCCACCCTTCTAATTCATGAAAAGTTACGCCACTTTAGTGCCATAATTTCCATTAGATATGAACTAACTCCCTGACTGGAGTTTCTCTGGCGGAGGCGCAAGGCAATTTTTAGATGCATCCAATTCATGAATTTGTGGCGTGTGATTATTAATGAATTAGGAGAGTCTTAGGACACAACCCCCCTTCCTTAAAACTGGCAGGTGCACCACCAGCCTTAATGAACTGGGACCTTTGTCTTTAGATTTTTTTAGCATATTGGTTGTTTTAGAAACAAAAAAAAAAAAAAAAAATCTGGAAGAGAATACTTTTCAGGAAAAACACTCCTGGCATTTTGCTGAAGTGTCTTCTGCTTCATAAACGATGCGGGCACACCAATGTCTTTAAGAGAGAAGGGAATTTGTGGTGTCAAAAAATGCTGTTAATCTGCAGGTTAATAGCCGTCTAAATATGTGCGGCTGCTGCACTGAAAGCCTGACTACTGGGAGAAAATTAACTTTACTCCTCCGGCTTTCAGTCAAAGTGAGCAGTAGCTGAAACCACGCCCCAACACGGACTGACAGCCAGCTCTGTACTGATGCACTGTTGAGCCTGTCAGTCCTTGCCAGGGCACAGTCACAGCCACAGCCACCACTTATTAAGTACTGAGCAGAAACTGAAGCTGTCCCAGCAGCGTCTCAATGACTGAAAGCTGGAGGCTGTCAGGAGGAATAGTTCATTTCCATCTGGTAGCTGGGTTTTCCAGTGAAGCAGCCTCACTGATTTATAATGCTATAAACCTGCAGATTATATATCTGCAGGTAGTGGAGTAACGCAAGTACGATAGACACCGGTCCAAAATTGTTGGTATATGCAACAGTTGTGGACTTCTTTGTTTGTGTGAAGGAGGACTTTATGCTGATCTGTCAGTAGATGGCGATGTTGTGTAAAGTTTCCTTGTTTACTGTATTGTAAAAGAAAAAAGTTGCTGTTGTACTTTGTTTTGTTCTTACTTCCTGGTGCAGTACTGTGTGACTGTGCGCTTTTTCCTTTACCTCATGTTCAGAGAAGTAAAAGCTTGTTATCCCATGTAATCTGCTCCGTGAAGTTTCTACTGCAACTGTGGGTATCCAGAAGCTGTGCAACAGGTTATGGGCCCAGGCAACGAGGACCCCAGACACCCAGGATGCCAGAACTCTCAGCAAGACCCTGGTGAATGCAGAAGAATTCTTCAGCACAATTCTCTCCAAACAAGTAAGACAAGTTAAAGATGACAAGTAGCACAGAGCTAAAACTCACAGTAACTAAGCTGAATAATGAGAATTATCAGTTATGGAAGTTCAAAGTAGAAATGTTATTGTCTAAAGATGATTTACGGAAAGTAATCACTACAGATAGACCTGATGAGGATAATCAGACATGGGATAAGAAAAATAGATAAGCAAGAGCTACCATCAGCCTATTAGTGGATGATGCTCAATTAATCCACATAATGAATGAGGATACAGCAAAGGGAATGTGGGAAGCACTAAGAAAGCTACATGAAAGACCCAGCTTAAATCACAAGTTATTTCTGCTAAGAAAGCTTTACAGTATGAGACTAAGTGCAGACAATGACATGCAGAAGCATATATTCTCCATTATGGAAGTGATATCACAGCTGAGATCAATTGGTGAAGATATTAAGGAAAGCCATCAAGCAGCAATATTATTGTGCAGTTTACCGGATTCATATGCTGCTTTGATAAATGCACCTGAAACAAGACATTACATTAGAGTTTGTGAAGACCAGACTCATAGATGAATATCAAAGAAGGAAAGAACTAAAATTATTCTTCTACTGAAAAAGATAATGGAAATGCTCTTAAAGCTACAGAATCAAAAAAACTCTATAATAAAGAGACAAGAGAATTTTTCAGATGTAAGAAAAAAGGACATTTAAAGAAAGACTGTACTATATGGAAAGCAGAACAACAGAAATTACATCATAAAGAGAATACACTGTAGGTGAAAAACACAATTTCTGATTCATGTGAAAATAATTGGAATGGCACATTTAAAGTGACTGAGAAGAAATCATCATTGGTTTGGTTTATTGACTCAGGAGCAACAAGTCACATGACAAGTAATAAAAATTTCTTTACTGAACTTAATATAAATAAGAAGGAAGCCATTTATCTTGCAGATGGAAGCAAAATAACTGCAGAAGGTGTTGGACAAGGAATGCTAAACTGTTCTAACAAGTTTGGGCATGATTCAAAAATACTTGTACAGGATGTGTTATATGTTCCAGGATTAGAAGGAGGATTGTTATTTGTAAAACGTCTAACAGCTAAAGGACTTACTGTAAAATTCAAAGATGATGAGTGTACAATCCTAGCAGGAAACAAATAAATAACCAATGTAAAGGCAGATGAACAATTATATCATCTAGACTCATTAACGGAATAGATAAAGTTGTGTACACATGATCACAAGAATTGTATTCACATATGGCATAGACATCTAGGACACAGACATCCTGAAAGTATAATGGAGCTACAAAGGAAAGAATTGACAAAGGATCTATTGATATCTGATTGCTCAATTACTGTAAGATGTGAATGTTGTATAAAATCCAAAGCCACAAGGATATCTATTCCTAAAGAAAGTGAAATGAAAAGCACAAGACCACTTGATTTGGTGCATACTGATGTACAGTACAGACCAAATGTTTGGACACACCTTCTCATTTAAAGATTTTTCTGTATTTTCATGACTATGAAAATTGTACATTCACACTGAAGGCATCAAAACTATGAATTAACACATGTGGAATTATATACTTAACAAAAAAGTATGAAACAACTGAAAATATATGTCTTATATTCTAGGTTCTTCAAAGTAGCCACCTTTTGCTTTGATGACTGCTTTGCACACTCTTGGCATTCTCTTGACTCAGACTTTGAACGTCAGGCCCGGGATCTGGGGCAGAGGTTCGTCCAAGGTGGTTATAGTCGTAGATGCATAAAATATGGATATCAGAGAGCGAGGAGAACCCCACATAACGAACTACTCCATTCTCTGAGAAGAAGAAAAGATGGGGATGATAAAATTAGATTCATATCAGCATATAACCACGAGTGGTCGGGCATGCGTCAGATTCTGGCTAAACACTGGGACATATTGATGACGGAGCCCTCCCTGAGAACGTATTTAGGGGACCGCCCCCTGATGATCCCCAGGAGATCGAAGAATCTCGGTGACCTCCTGGTTAGGAGTCACTACATTCCTGAAAGACAGTGCCCATTTGGCTCTAGGGGACCCCTGTTGGGCTGTTACAAATGCGGCCATTGTCTGGCTTGCCCCAATGTTCTTCGATGCACCTCATTTAACTCAGCGGACGGGCAAAGGACCTTTGACATAAGACACCACATTTCCTGCAGCACCTCAAATGTGATCTATTATGCTACATATGTAGCTGCTCTCTTATTTATGTGGGTGTTACGTCGAGGGAGCTCCGAGTCCAGGTCCGCGAGCATGTGAGGGATATTGGGGCTGCCAGACTGGCACCAGATCCGGATCTTCTTAAAACGATTCCGCGCCATTTTAGGGATAAACACAACTGTGACCCCGGCTCCCTTCTGGTCCGTGGTATAGATGTAGTTAACCTGGGGATACGGGGTGGTAATATTAGGAAGTGTCTTGCACAGCGGGAGGCCCAATGGATTGTGTGCTTAAACACAATGAAATGAAACTTTGAGCTTCTCCTCCTATTTATAATTTGGATTGGCATCCTTTAGAATTCCTTACATCATTTTTTATGGCAGTTTTGTTTGATTTTTGTTTTTAACCATCTTTCATCTTCTTGCTTTTATTCATTTGTGGTGTTATGTTGTTACTAAATTACTAATTTTCTTTTGTTTTGCTTCCATGGTCTCCCTTGTATTTTTTTCATATACAGCTTCCATCAGCATTCGCATCTGCACCATGGCTCTTCATTTCAAACTTCCAGCTCTACTACATGTGCCTTGTTATTGTGTGTAATTACCTGTTATCTCTGTTGTAACACCTATGGGTGCTATGCCTTATTGCTTACTGTTGTATCGTTACTGTTTTTGTTTACCGGATCACAGCTACTGGATGTGTGGTGCGCATGCGCCCCGTTGTGGCCATCCCTGTCACACTCCCGCCTGTCTTCCAGCATACCTGGCTCTCTCCTGAGCGCACCGGGAGGCCTGACGGCGGGGGGCGTGTCTAGGGTATGTCCGCGGCGCGCATGCGCCGAGCAACACAGAGTCCTGCGGTCACGTAAACGCTGTCACGTGACTTCAGTGACGCACTTCCAGTTCCGGAAGTTGCGTACGCGGAAACTTCACCGCAGTGTGACTACACGGCACATATTTATAGAAGCCTCCCTTATCATATCCACAGCACCTCCGCCCTTGAGAAAGCGGACGGTTGGTCCGTGAAACGCGCGTTGGGCGCACACTCATCTTACCTGCCCTTCACTTCTCCCTGGTAAACACACTGGCACTCATATTGCTCCATGTTGTGTCACTCCCTAACTATCTCATACTATTGCCTTGAGTCCTTTAGTGCACCTGTACCCTCCTCTTTTACATGATGGGCCATTGTGCCCCCAGGTATATCTCTCACTAACTACCTATGTGTGTGGGAATTTTTTAAGTTACTTAGGGCACAGTGCAATAATGGTAGTTTCTGACTGAATCTGTTTTTGTTAGGGTATCTTTTTCAGACCCACCTGAAGTTAATATATTGACATTTCCTCTATCTACATTGCCCTTATTCCAGGGCTATAAATAGTTATATACTTCCAGTTGTGCTTCCACCCTGTGATCTGCCTTTTTTAACCTTTAATATTGTTAACTAATAAAATGAATTTTTTTAAACGTAATACCTGGTTGTCTGTCCTGTTCTCCTATTTTTTCTATGTTTATCTGACAGTTCATGGTTTCTTTGGGGGGAACCGCTGCCCAAGGTTGGTACAGCGATTCACCCCCCTCTCTTGAGAATTGTGTTCTTTCGCCCATGTTTTGGTGTCTGAAATTATAAGGCGTATGCTGACAGATTCCAAACTATCAGAGAAATATTGGGGTGAAGCAGCAATGACAGCTACATATCTACAGAACTGACTTTTTCCTAGAAAACTTAAAAAAAAAAAAACGAACTGTGGCATGGTATGAAAACAAGTGTAAATCATTTAAGAGTTTTTGGTTGTAACGTTTTTGTATTCATTCCAACAGAAAAACGCTCCAAACTTCAAAATAGGTCCACGGAAGGAATATTTGTTGGATATAGTGAAAATTGCAAAGGATATAGAATCCTAGATCCCAAAACAGAGTTATGGTGAGTAACAGTGTGACATTCATTGAGGATCTAAATGAAGACACTATGATTTCAGTGGAAACAAAAAATTTGAAAAACAGTAATGAAACAGCTGAAGGAATATCTGATGAAAAAGAAGTTAAAATGAATAAAAAACAAAATACTGAAAGTGAAGAGATACAACTACAAAACAGACATAGAACCAAGACGTTCAATAAGAGAAAACAAAGGAAAACCACCAATACGCCTTTCATACAAGGCAAGTACAAGTAAAATTTATGAGCCTACCTCTTGATTAGACATACCTAGACTTCCTGAAAAAGAAGCCAATAAATGGATAGAGGCAACAGAAATAGAAATAAAATCCATGCACGACTCAAAAACATGTACACTAATAGAATTACCAGAAGGAAGAAAAGCTATAAGATGTAAATGGGTTTTTAAAGTAAAGTACTGAACAGATGGCACAGCTGAACGATACCGAGCAAGACTCATAGCTAAAGGTTATGTAAGGTCAAAAATATGGAGAAGACTATGATAAAACATTTGCTCCAATTGTCAAACATACTACAATTAGAACTTTGTTTGCAGTTGCAGCAATGAAACAAATGGAACTGAAACATCTGGATGTAAAGACAGCATTTTTGAATGGAAGGTTAACAGAAGATATTTACATGGAACAACCTCCAGGATTCAAAGATTAAAGTAACCCAAACATGGTTTGCAAATTACAGAAAAGTATACATGGTTCAAAACAAGTAGCTAAAGATTGGAATGATAAAAACACGGAGGTGCTCACAAATGAAAAATTTAAAAGAAGCAAAGCTGATCCTTGCGTGTACACAAAAAGACTAATGGACAGATGGATATATGCACTCACATATGTTGATGACATTTTAGTTTGTTTTGAAAAAGAAAGGTATAAAGAGGACATACTAAAAATCCTGAATCAACATTTCGAGATCAAAGACTTGGGAAATGTGAAACAGTACTTAGGAAAACAGATAGAAAGAGAAGAAGATGGAAGTTTGCTACTTAATCAAAATCACATGATTCAAGACATAATTGAAACATTTGGATTGAAGAATGCAAAACCAGCAAAGTCTCCAATGGAAACTAATTATTTTAAAGAGATGAGTAGTGAGAAAAATGTGTTACCAAATAATGAAGAGTACAGAATGGCGATAGGAAAATTACTGTATCTAGCGACTGTTACAAGGCCAGACATTGCAGCAGCAGTAGGAATTCTGAGTAGAAAAGTGTCCAAGCCAAATAAAGTGGATTGGAATGCTGTGAAGAGAATAATACATTATTTGAAAGGAACCAGCAATGTTAAACTGAAACTGCCTACAAGTGATAAATGCATTTTAACTGGATACGTTGATGCAGATTAGGCTTGAGATCCAACTGACAGAAAATCTACCAGTGGCTCTCTTTTCTCTCAGGTGGACCAATTAGTTGGACTAGTAAAAAACAATCAATAGTAACGCTATCGTCAACAGAAGCAGAATATGTTGCAGCAGCACATGCAAGTCAAGAAGTTCTATGGTTAAGACAATTGCTAACAGACCTAGGACAAGCACAGTTGGAACCAACAAAAATAAATTAGGACAATCAGGGATGTCTTGTTCTTGCTCAGATGGAAAGAGTTAACCCAAGAACCAAGCACATTGATGTGAAGTATCATTTCTTGAGGGACCATCAGGAACAAGAAATCCTGAAATTAGAATATTATCCAACTGAAGATATGACAGCAGACATTTTCACAAAGGCATTGAATGCTGAAAAACATCAGAGACTAATGAAGAAATTAGGTTTGACTGAATAAGTCCTTACTGTTGAGAAAGGGTGTTGGTATATGCAACAGTTGTGGACTTTTGTTTGTGTGAAGGAGGACTTTATGATGATCTGACAGTAGATGGCAATGTTGTGTAAAGTTTCCTTGTTTACTGTATTGTAAACGAAAAAAAGTCGCTCTTGTACTTTGTTTTGTTCTTACTTCCTGGTGCAGTACTGTGTGACTGTGCGTTTTTTCCTTGTTTTTCTCATGTTCTGAGAAGTAAAAGCTTGTTATCCAATGTAATCTGCCCTGTGAAGTTTCTACTGCAACTGTGGGTATCCAGAAGCTGTGCAACAAAAATTTGGACCTGGGCCCACCCAGCATATTGGTCAAATGTATGGGCCCTTGTAGCACTCTCAATCCTCTAAGGACATAAGTATGTGTTGCCCCTCCCATTATATACTTATGTCCTCCATCCAGTACTAATGTCCCTCATTCTTGTATTCGGTTGCATGCTATATTTTTGATTTATGCCAAGGTCAATATATGGTATAAGCATTTTTTTTATATCTACATTATATGCTGTTAACCTTATACTCTATCAGAGCTACCAGATTTGGAGATGTTATATTTATTCCATATAGTTAGAATGATGAAATGTTAGGTGGGATTATTTATGTGCCTTAAATGCACTCAAGTACTTTATCTATCTCTACCATTATATTGCATGCGGTCAATTATGTTTAACTGTGACATATGGAATAATTTTTCAGCATAGGAATTATTTTTGCTGATAATTGAAGGATGTTTTATGACCCTTAAGTAGTGTTTTCTATATTCACCATCACACCCCTTGTACATAAAAAAGGCTTCGTTTTGTTTTCTCTTTTTGGTACCTTTTTCCTTTTTAATTGTTTTTTATCATGTTTATAATAAAAGATACATTTTAATATACCTCCTATAGTTATTTCTATTTTTTACTTGGTGACCAACTGTTCACTGTGTAAAGTTTTGTGCATAATTGAAATTGGAAGTACAAATTAATTTTGATACATATATGGACCTTTTGTGTTAAACCTGATATGCATGTTGTAGGCATTACTTTCAGATGTATTTTAAGGTGGCAGATAGCTGATGGTTATTGACTCAACAAGAGACTCCTAAAAACATCTAAACTGGCCCAGTCAATTAAAACAAAGTGGCAGACTTAAAAAAAAGAAGGAAAGATGTTGGTGTTTTCCAGTTGTGGGCAGAAATAAAGGCGTCAGTTGAAAAATGAGTTTTGTGATTTGTTCATTTGAAATTTAAATTATATCTTAAGTTTCAAATAAAAGAAAGTTTCGCAATGTTGTTTCCCATTCCCTTACAATTTTCCATATATTACTTTTTTCTCCGGAAATTACGACACTTCAGTTTATAATCACGAGCTGCAAATTTCCTACAATATTAAACCTTGCTCCCAGTTTAGAAGTAGATCTGGTTGTATCCACTCTATAGCATTGAGCTGCAATTGTATTTAGTAAAAAAAAAAAAAAAAAAGCATTGCCTTGACTGGATACAATTTTAGCAACTTTCCAGCTTGGAGAGACCACACACATAGGTGAAGCATAGTGGTGAAAAAGCACACTACAGAATTTCATAATAAAACATAGTTGCAATATGCAATTTGCCTATTTAATTTCCCAGCGGAGGATTGTATGGCCTAGAAGTCTCCTTACACTGGTATGTCAGGCATGTCACTCTCCACAAAGAAAAACGTTTCTCCTTAGAAGCCCCCATAGCTGCAATAATGCACCCGGTGTCTGATTCATGCCAACAGTTACTCAGGAACCATAAATGTACTGTCAGCAGAGATGGTTGTAATGCACACGCCCGGGCTGAGCGGCGTGTGCGTGTATATGTAGTGATTCCACTGGACCGTGCCGGAGAGTGAATGCCTGGAGGGGCGTAACTAAGTATTCACCCGATCCGACCAGGGTCGCACGACGGCATACGACGCCAGTGCACCAAGGAGGAACCGAGCAGAGGGACCAGGTGCTACTCCAGGACAGACCCCGGACGCGGCTGTTGACCCACACAGGGGAATACAGGAACAGACAGGTTAGGCTGGCACACAGACTGGTGGGTATAGGCAGGCACGACTGGTATGCAGACAGGCGGGTATGCAGGCAGGGGGGTACAGGCAAGCACGGCTAGAGTGCAGACAGGGAGGCACTAGCAGGTTGGAACACAGGTGGGATAGGACCCAGTACACACTGGGACTCAGGAACTGAACCACAGATGTGGCGGACAAACACAGCAGAGTGAGGCCGCCCAGAGTGGTGAGCGAGAGCAGGGCAAGACGAGACCGCCTAGAGCGGTGAGCGAGAGGAGAGCAGGACGAGGCCGCCTGGAGCGGTGAGCAAGAGTCAGAGCAGGACGAGGCCGCCTGGAGCGGTGAGCAAGAGTCAGAGCAGAGCGAGACTGCCGGAGCAGCGAGCAAGAGTCAGAGCAGAGCGAGACTGCCGGAGCAGCGAGCAAGAGTCAGAGCAGAGCGAGACTGCCGGAGCAGCGAGCAAGAGTCAGAGCAGAGCGAGACTGCCGGAGCAGCGAGCAAGAGTCAGAGCAGAGCGAGACTGCCGGAGCAGCGAGCAAAGGGTCAGAGCAGAGCGAGACTGCCGGAGCAGCGAGCAAAGGGTCAAAGCAGAGCGAGACTGCCGGAGCAGCGAGCAAAGGGTCAAAGCAGAGCGAGACTGCCGGAGCAGTGAGCAAAGGGTCAAAGCAGAGCAAGACTGCCGGAGCAGCGAGCAAAGGGTCAAAGCAGAGCAAGACTGCCGGAGCAGCGAGCAAAGGGTCAAAGCAGAGCGAGACTGCCGGAGCAGCGAGCAAAGGGTCAAAGCAGAGCGAGACTGCCGGAGCAGCGAGCAAAGGGTCAAAGCAGAGCGAGACTGCCGGAGCAGCAAGCAAAGGGTCAAAGCAGAGTGAGACTGCCGGAGCAGCAAGCAAAGGGTCAAAGCAGAGCGAGACTGCCGGAGCAGCAAGCAAAGGGTCAAAGCAGAGCGAGACTGCCGGAGCAGTGAGCAAAGGGTCAGAGCAGAGCGAGACTGCCAGAGCAGCGAGCAAAGGGTCAGAACAGGCCAGAACCGCCGGAGCGGTGAGCAAAGGCAGAGCAGGCTAGAACCGCCGGAGCGGTGAGCAAAGGCAGAGCAGGCTAGAACCGCCGGAGCGGTGAGCAAGGCAGAGCAGGCGGGACAGGACTCTGTTCACACGGAACAGACAGGAAGGGAAAGGCAGAACCAGATACCCACAGGGTACTTGCAGTGAAGTAGCGAATGGACCACAAACTCACAAACGGGAGTACAGGGACAACGAGTAGGAGTTAGGTACGAGTACAGACTCTGCAGAAAAAGGAAAGGTACGGACATAGAGAAAAACAGGAAACAGGCTAGAAGAGTATTCACACAAGAACAGACACAGTAGCAAGATACAGGAGCGGGTCTAGGTATGCGGCCCCTAGAAGGCGGAACGAACAGGCAAGGAGCGGGTTCAGACAGGCCTGGAAATACAGCCTCCAGGAAAGGCAGGCAAGCAAACACAGAAAGGGACCTGGCACATTCAGAGTGAGAGAGCACACTGAATGAAACACAATGCTCAGGCAGAGTTTCTTGGGAGGAGCTGGGTTTAATACCAGGTGACAGACAGCCATAGGCTGAGGACGCATCAGGGGTGTGTCTGCAGCAGGTACAAGAAACAGGAAGTGATCGGGCGCCGCCCTTAAGCTGCAGAAACAGAGGCAAGCAGACAGCATGGAGGGAAGCCAGACTAGCAGACTGGACTGGAGATCAAGTGCACGCTCTTGCACAGTGGGAGATGGACCACTATGCAAGGACGCCGCCAGGTATGTTACAATGGTGTTAGACAAATTTTGGAGATTAGCAAAAAATTCTAAGTGGGGCCCCCAATCCTGAAATACTCCAGCAACAACACTATCGCCGTTGATTTAGTATGATAAAATTAATATAATCATGTGAAAAAGGAGAAACCTAATTGTACTGATCAGAGCAATATAATAACATTATTGTCCTGCACAATGATTGCCATTTTTTTATTATTATTTTTTTAAGGACAGCATTGCTGTCTTTTATATGACAGCTATAATATAGCATACATCAATTATAACACTGCAGTCAATTACCAGGACTGGCAGAGACCATTTAATTTATTGTTTTTACATTCTCAGGAAACCCCCTCAGGGTACAGCCACATGAGACTTATCTGGATGGTGGCAAAAATGGCACCAATTTGTGCAGATTTTGTTGGGCAACTGCTGCTGATTCAAGGCAGATATCACCCTGTGCAATGGAGTGTGTGTGAAATAAGTATTGAACGCGTCACTAGTTTCCTAAGTAAATATATTTCTAAAGGTGCTATTGACATGATATTCTCACTTTCTGTGTGCCATTCCTCATTATTACACATAATTTATGGACATCTATGGTGATTGCTTTGCCTGTGTGGATTGGATAGGTTGTTACTGACATCTGGTGAGAATTTCATGTCAAAAGCACCTTTAGAAATATATTTACTTAGAAAATTGGTGACGTGTTCAATACATACCCTTTTTTATAAGTATACACTGAAAATTCACACTATCTATTGTACATTACATACAGACACACACTGTGTACTGAATATACACACACACACAATTAACCTCTCACTGGTTAGGTACGCTTACAGACTGCTTCTCATGGTTTGTACAGAAGAGGACCAGTCTTTGGGGGGGCCAGACTGTATAGAAAGGTTAGCAGCCTTTGTTGAAGAGTGAACCAGGCTGTCAGTGGGAGGAGCAGGTAGCACAAAGCATGAGCAGGCTGTCAGTAGGACGAGCAGGCAGCACATAGGGAGCAGGCTGTCAGTAGGAGGATCAGGCAGCACAGAGGGAGCAGGCTGTCAGTGGGACGAGCAGGCAGCACAAAGAGAGAGCAGGCTGTTAGTGGAAGGAGCAGGCAGTACAAAGGGGGAGCAGGCTGTCAGTAGGAGGAGCAGGCAGCACAGAGGGAGCAGGCTGTCAGAGGAAGAGCAGGCAGTACAAAAGGGGAGCAGGCTGTCAGTAGGAGGAGCAGGCAGTCAGTGGGAAGAGCAGGCAGTACAAAAGGGGAGCAGGCTGTCAGTAGGAGGAGCAGGCAGCACAGAGGGAGCAGGCTGTCAGTGGGAGGAGCAGGCAGCACAGAGGGAGCAGGCTGTTAGTGGGAAGAGCAGGCAGTACAAAAGGGGAGCAGGCTGTCAGTAGGAGGAGCAAGCAGCACAGAGGAAGCAGACTGTCAATGGGAGGAGCAGGCAGCCAGGGGAAGGAGCAGGCAGCACAGAGGGAGCGGGCTGTCAGTGGGAGGAGCAGGCAGCACAGAGGGAGCAGGCTGTCAGTGGGAAGAGCAGGCAGTACAAAAGGGGAGCAGGCTGTCAGTAGGAGGAGCAGGCAGCACAGAGGGAGCAGGCTGTTAGTGGGAAGAGCAGGCAGTACAAAAGGGTAGCAGGCTGTCAGTAGGATGAGCAGGCAGCACAGAGGAAGCAGGCTGTCAATGGGAGGAGCAGGCAGCCAGGGGAAGGAGCAGGCAGCACAGAGGGAGCGGACTGTCAGTGGGAGGAGCAGGCAGCACAGAGGGAGCAGGCTGTCAGTGGGAAGAGCAGGCAGTACAAAAGGGGAGCAGGCTGTCAGTAGGAGGAGCAGGCAGCACAGAGGGAGCAGGCTGTTAGTGGGAAGAGCAGGCAGTACAAAGGGGAGCAGGCTGTCAGTAGGAGGAGCAGGCAGCACAGAGGAAGCAGGCTGTCAATGGGAGGAGCAGGCAGCACAGAGGGAGCAGGCTGCCAGGGGAAGGAGCAGGCAGCACAGAGGGAGCGGGCTGTCAGTGGGAGGAGCAGGCAGCACAGAGGGAGCGGGCTGTCAGTAGGAGGAGCAGGCAGCACAGAGGAAGCAGGCTGTCAATGGGAGGAGCAGGCAGCACAGAGGGAGCAGGCTGCCAGGGGAAGGAGCAGGCAGCACAGAGGGAGCGGGCTGTCAGTGGGAGGAGCAGGCAGCACAGAGGGAGCAGGCTGTTAGTAGAAGGCAGTACAAATGGGGAGTAGTCTATAAGAGAGGGCATAAAGATCAGCCTGTGTTTTCATTGTTTTATCATGTCAAAAAAAGATTTAATATGTATTTTTTTATTCTTCAAACATGAAGGTAAATCCTGAGATTAACTGGACATAATGAAAATAACATCAGCTCAGGTGCATGATAGCACCAGCTGAATGTAGAGTACCTGTTCTTCTTTGTTAATAGCAGTACCCATGGTTGCCTGCACTATCACCTAGTATATCCAATGTTATCACAGAGCTACTATTACACAGCATTAACCAATCACAGCCTCTGAGTCAAGTGAAAGAGAAATGTGAAAATGAATTATTTTCCCGCACGCAGTTCATTTTGCTTCTGTTTCAGATGTAAAATTAAAAGGCACTGGGACAGAAGTCAACAATAGAGATATTTACTCTATAAAAGACAAACTAATATAATTCTGTAACTGCGATGTGGGATTTATCAATGATAAATGTGCAATACTACCATGTGATTATTTGGTTTTCTTGATGGCTGGTTTCCCTTGTTTGTTTTTGAGGTGTAACCTTGCATTTTTGGACGACTGGCAGCTGGGATAATCACCCTCCGCATTCTTTTAGCACTGGGTACCATTCAGCTTTAAAGAACATTATTACATCTTTTGGGGGAAGGAAGGAAATCAAACTGCAGGAAATTAGCTAATTGGTTTTTTAACAGTATACCCAGTCAATCCTGTTTCAGAATTATTAATCAGACACAGAGTGCAGACTACAATGCATATCATGCCCACAAATCTGCCTTCTACACAATTTATTTAATGTCCTTTCAACAGTGGCAGTGAGATAACCACACAAAACACAGGATATTCTCACTTGTAGTTTTTTCATTCCCACATCTTCTAACCTTTTCAGCCTTGAATCCTGAAGTTCTAAAAAACCATGTATAGCAGATGCAATGCTTGTAAAAAGCAATAATCAAGTAACGGCTACTTAGCAAACTTTTGAGCCAGATGTTTGCACACTGTGCCAAAACTTTAAAATGTGAAAGATGCAATTTTGTATTCTACGCTTAGAGGTAAATTGAACATTAGGTCTTTTACATCCTTTAATTCTCTGTTAAAACTGGTACCATGATTCCACTCATAACGTAGAATGAATTCTTAAAGGGGGGTGGGGGGTTACTTTAATTGTAAATCCATGCTGTTCAAAAAACCTTAGAAAACAATCAACTTTGCAAATATTATTCATTATCAGAATTGCATATTTTTTTTCTGCTACAGGCTACTAACAATATGTATTTTGTACAGGCTTTTCCTACTCTGGTTGAGCATGCGCAGATGTTTTCGGAAATAAATGGATTACGTGTGCAGAGACCAAGGAGGATCTAAGGGTTTAACATTTCACCTTGTGGAGAGTGACAGGAAACTAATGAATGCCCAAACCACAGGCAGCGTGAACCAGAGCATGGCTGCACGATTGCAGCCAGGTATGTTTGATAAGCCGATCGGACACTATAGGGATAGACAAGACTAGCCAATAGACAAGACTAGCCCATAGACAAGACTAGCCCATAGACAAGACTAGCCCATAGACAAGACTAGCCCATAGACAAGACTAGCCCATAGACAAGACTAGCCCTTCAAACTAGGTTTTCTCTGAAACACCTGAAAAATGACAGCAGTCAGGCTCCGAAATATGCTGCCTGTGGTTTGGGTGCATAGATCGACTGATAAATTTCTTTTAAAGAGAGCCTGTCAGCAGGTTTTTGCTATATCTCCACAAAAAAGAGAGAAAGGAAGACAGAGTGCACCAATTTAAGTGTAGTATATAGCGGTAATATGAATATTTATAATGGTCTTTTGCACTCACCTTCATTTGGTCTTTAAATTCAGCTTACTGATCTCTAAGGATCACAAAGAAAGGGATTTTCTCCTTTCAGTTGGTTTGCTGCATACACCTGGTGGCCATTCGATAGCCCATTCGATAGCCCTGCTTGGGTTATCACAGGAAAGATTTTGACAATAATGTTCATCCAGGCCAAATGCACTCCCAAGAAGCCAGTGAATACTGTGGGTACATATTCTCCAAACGATCGTTACCTCTCAAGTAAATACAACGCGTTTCGACAAGATTAGGTCTTCCTCAGGTATATTCTCAGAAATTTTTAAGATACAACTGCTTCTTAAAGGAAGCAAAAGCACACAGTTTTGTGTGGGGGATGTGTTCCCCATTCCCTTAGACATCAGTAATACTATAAAATCCAATTCATAAATCCACAAAAAGTCTTAAAAGTATAAAATATAACTAGGTCATAACGCTTATGTTATGTTAAATACTTTGCTAAAAGATATGTAAATGAATATTGTCCAAACCTATAAAAATGAATGTCCCAAAAAGGAAAAAAAAAACACAATAAATACCTTATAATGTGCAGCGCACATTACATGAAATGGAAATGTAATATCACTTTCAGCCAATTCCACAGGATAAGAAAGAATAACACATCCAAAGAGCACTATATAGAGCAATAGAAGATACTTATTGATAGATTTAAGTACAAAAAAGTACCCAAAGAGACTGGTAATGATGAGCGTTTATTCAGCAAACTTGAAAAAAACCACAGGATGAGTGCCTGATAAAAAATAAAAATAAAGAAAATAAAACAGGCAAAAATTAAAGTTTATTGATAAATAACAAATGGCGGTATAATTTTGTAACAGCGTATAATCGCAATAATACAGAGATTCGAAAAATTTTGAACAAATATTGGTACCTAATAAAAAGGGATGTAGATTGGAAAAAAATATTACCGCATAAGCCAAATATAACTTTCTGAAGGGGACAAACTATAAAAGGTATCATTGCCCCCAGCAACCTTAAACAAATTGGTCAGGGGGAACATCAAAAAAAGGGATCATAGAAAAAAAAATCTTAATATTGATAATAAAAAAGTAGTCATTAAATGCCATATTAAAAAATGCTGCTGCTGTAAAATTATTGATCATAACGCCGACTCCATATTGTCAAATGATACGGGAGAACAAATCCAAATTACACAGAGGCTTTCCTGTGATAGCGACTTTGTAGTAAATGTTACTACTTGTACCTGTGGTCTTCAATACGTGGGTCGTACCACACAGACGCTCAGACCACATATGAATGGCCACAGGCACAACGCAAAAAATGGATTCTTGAAGCACAGTCTATCTAGACATTTATGCTTTAAACATAACAAAAAATGTCAGAACTGTGACACCAGTCGAACAAATGACGCGCCCCCCTGGGCCGTGTGTGTGTGGGGATACCCGGAACCGGACCCGTTGTGTATGCTGGGGGTTGTAGTCCTTGCGTGGTGGGGACCCGTTCCCGTGGCTCAAGGCAGTCAACCCAAATGGCAGTCTATTTATAGGGTTTTGTGATTAAATGTCCGACTACGCCACCCGTGGATTGCGGTCAGAGTGAACCGCCGCTGCAGGGCAGACCGCTGAGGCTGATGTTGTGGGTGCAGCAGAGGATAGTATAACTCCCCACGGGAAGAGTATAGCCTCAGGGAAGCAAGTGCGGATGTTGGGGGTGATGGTGCGCGGGAGCAGCAGTAAGGACACAGAGTCCTGTAATGCAGTCTAGGGTATTTACTCACTCACAGTTCTTTATCCACGTTACTACAGCTGGTCATAACGTCCCTCGTCGCACTGTGCTCACCAGGTGAGGGGCTCGGCCTACTCCCAGATAACTTTGGAGCGTTTCACAGGACCCCCTTTGTGTGTCCTTTCTCTGGCCTGTCATACCCCGCCAGTGACCTCGCTTCTGTCCAGCTGCCTTCTCGGGCAAACGTTGGTGCCGTTTCCCTGACCCTATGTGGTGCCTTCCTAGCAGGTGTAGCGAGGGGCTGCGCCACATAAAATGTCACAGCCTCCGGTTTCTAGCTGAGGGTAGTTCCCCGCCTCCACTAGTTTTGGGGACCGGTCTCCCCCTTTGGCCTGACCCCCCTACGCAGGTAGATTCGGGCGTGTGGTGGCAACTCGCCGGTCCACACCCCTGGGGTCCCTTCGTTCCTTGTTCCTGGAGCCTACTCCGCTCCTCTTCCTTCCTTCTCCTTCCTCCCGGCTCCGGCCGCTCTCGGTCTGAGCCTCTGACTGAACTGAGCTTCTTCTCCCTGTCTCTAAGATGGCTCCCACCTTTTATACCTCCCTCTAGGTGCACCCAGGAACTGCCCTCTCCCTCCTATGCACTACAGGTTCCCCCATTCCTCGGTGTTCCCTCCCCCCACTCCAGCCAGGGACAGGGACTGTCGTGCTCTACTTGGAGCATATCGGTCGCCCTGCCCCCTGGAAATGTGGTGTAATGCATGCAGGTGTCAGGGTCCTGATTCACACTCCATCCTTACCTGGAAGTGAGATATCACACATCTGGTTGAGATGCAATACCTCTGTAGCGGCCGAACCCTTGGGGCGCTACACAAATACCAGCTGATTGCTTAAATAGTGTGGAAAGATTGAACCGAAAAGAATCCTTCTGGATATTTAGACTAGGGACGCTGCACCCTGACGGGCTGAATGACATTATAGAAGGTGTATAAGAAAATATGCAAAGGTTATTCTGAAATAAAAAAAAAAAGTCTTCTATTTATATTCATATATAAAAAATAATTTTTAATAGGGTTTCATAAGTGTAGTTTTCTAGTTTAGTTTATAGTGTTTTAAAAGTAAGGTATTTATTGTGGGTTTTTTTTTTATTATTTGGTTTTTTTTGTTTTTTTCCTTTTTGGGACAATATTCATTTACATATCTTTTAACAAAGTATTTAACATAAGCGTTATGAACTAGTATATTTTATACTTTTAAGACTTTTTGTGGATTGATGAATTGGATTTTATAGTATTACTGATGTCTAAGGGAATGGGGAACACATCCCCCACACAAAACGGTCCTTTTGCTTCCTTTAAGAAGCAGTTGCATCTTAAAAATTTCTGAGAATATACCTGAGGAAGACATAATCTTGTCGAAACGCGTTGTATTTACTTGAGGAATAAAGATCGTTTGGAGAATATATACCCACAGTATTCACTGGCTTCTTGGGAGCGCATTTGGCCTGGATGAACATTGTCAAAATCAGGTTTTTGCTATGTAATCTGAGGGCAGCATGATGTAAGGGTTGAGTCCCTGATTTCAGTGATGTGACACTTATTAGGCTGGGTGCTGTTTCAATACAATTAGTGTTTTATCGTTAGGAGATGATCATTGCCGGACTAGTTGCCCACGTGCCTCCTAGTCAAACCACACCCCCAGCACTCATTAGCAGCTTACTGTCAAAATGCAATGTACACAGAAAGCTAAAACCTCTGATTGTATCACAACCGCTGCACCCAGTAAACTAAGTGACACATCGTTGGAGTCAGAGTCTCTGCTCCTACATCATGCTGCTCTCAGACCTGCTAACAGATTCCCTTTAATGGTCAGTGGCTTTAATTATGACATCATGGCAATGACGATGACAGCATTTCTAAACAATATCTTTCAATTTTTCCCAGAGGAAATCATGGGGAGAATATTTATTACATCTCTTCTTAAACTCGACTTTCTTTGCATTAAGTAGCAGACTCAGCAACTTTTTATCATAGAATGGGTATACGGTATGCAAATTGCCAACTTTCTGCAGAAAGTCGCCATTGAGAAGTTGAATTGGAAGTTTAAAGGCATAAATAGCCGGAGACAGTGTGTGGACAGTGTCTTACTTTATTACAGCAGCTGCTGTGACATGCTGCATCACTGTCTTCAGAACAGAGCTCTCTCTACCCTAACTACCGGGATGTCACCAGAACAGTGAATTTCGGGAGTTGCTCTGTCACAGCTTCTGTAAAATACGCAGACACATTGCACTATTCTGTCAAATAGAATGACTGGCACCATGACGAAAACCAGACCCGTCATGAAACAAATCTGCACAATTATTATGCAATTTATATTTTTGATGATTAATGCTATTATTGAACAATTACAGAGCTGTCGGTCAATGCAAATGTTATGCGGTTCAATGCAAGTCAATGGCGGCGATTTCGCCGCGTTTACACACAAGAAATGGTTGTGCTGCGGATTTTTGTGCAATGACAATCCGCAGCGGAAATTTCCACAGCATGTGCACTGCACATGGGGATTGTCATTGGGGAACATGGCAAACAACTTAACATGCGTTTTCGCTGCGGAAATGGCGCTGTGGAAACACATTAAATCCGCATTGTGGGCACACAGCCTAAATGAAAAAAAAGTAAATTTCCCCATCTCAGTAGTTTATTTTCATCTGTCACAGTAAGAATAAAAATTAGACAGCTCAAAATGTATAAAAATACATTTATGATATTTCCATAAAAAAGATCAGTGACCAATACAGCCGCCCTTCTTTTCTAGAACAGCCATAAGCTCCATCCATGGAATCTGTCAGTTTCTTAATTTAACAATACAAATCCACTGGGCACAATTTTAGAATACCTATTCAGCCATTAGGTCTGAAAACAAGCTGATAACTGTTTGGATAGGTACTATAAAGATCTGATATTGTTGGTTTTAATAATCACCTAGGCTGGTTAACGATGCAACAATATTTTATTCCTTACATCCATGGTAATACAGCAATTCCAGGTAAATGTCAAAAATACAAATTGTCTCAATCCACAAGATCCTCTCTCCGGGGCAGTAGTTTCACTGCCTTTGCATCAGGCGATTCTCACTGTTCCCTAACTTTTGGTTGGCCCACAGATTTCTTATCTCCAGCCAGTATAGACTGTATACACATTCCATGATCATCCATATCACAGATAAAATTATAGAAGCAAAAAGGTATCCAGTAACAGTCCTTTAAGAAAGTTTATCAAATCCAGACCCCACAACTGTAGCACGTTAATCCAGCCCAGTCGGCAGCCTCTTTCTACTTCATAAGCCATCGATCCATCCATGGTCCAGGTCCTCAGACTAGATCCCATCCCTTCAACGACATTCCACCAATTTCCCCTAAACATGTGGCTTCTCTCCTTCACTGGGATAAGCCCCCTGAATGGGCAGAACTGCTCTCACCCTTCCCCCCAAAGCTAAGTGTGCATTAGTGGAAGTATTTTCTCAGGTCGAACCCATCATCTGGGTCTGCATTTGAGACTCCCTGTGGTGACTGCTCTGCCGGATCTACATTCAACACTCACTCAATGGGCCTAGTCACTGTTTGAATAACGGTTAGAGGCTCCTGAGATACTAATGAGATTACTAGAATGCTGTACACTTTACAAGTGAAATTAGTGCACATACTGATGAGCAAGTCGAACAATAAAACACAACAAGAAATCACTAATAAAACAACAAGATCGATGAAAATCGATGCTCTACGCTGGCAAAGTCTTTAGTATATGGGCAGCTCCTCACAGTTACCATTAGCTACTCCACAATGGATTTATATAATAACAAAAGGAGTTTTTTAGCTAAACAATATATTTGACTAGACCCCCTGAGGAAGAAAGATCTAAATATGGGAACAGTGAATTGGGGACCATGTTCTTGTATTAAAGAAGTTGTCCCATACTTTATATCCCCCCCAATGTATCCCCCCAGGGCCCCTAAGACTTTTTGTAAATACCTTATGTTGGTGATAATGCCTGTGAGCGGCGCTATCGGTGGCTGCTCTCACGCAACACGTGACCCTTTGCTGACGTCACGACAAGTGAGGCGTGACTCAGCGCGGGGGTCCCTGCGGTTACCCCCCGCGTCACACCCAGCATCCACCGCACGCTTTCCCAATGAATGGGGTGAGGCAGAGCGCGCGGTGGATGCCGGGTGTGATGTGGGGGGGGTAATACCGCCCACAGCCTGGCATCCACCGTGGAACCTGGAAGACAGAGACCCCCGGCTGCTGCCAGCACTTGTCACGACATCAGTGGATGTCAGAGCCGGCTGCAGCCGGGGGTCACGTGATGCTATCCCTGGCCGCTCACAGGCATTATCTGCAACATAAGGTATTTACAAAAACTTAGGGGCCCTGGGGGGGGGGGGATACATTTTGGGGGGGGTAATATAAAGTAGTCTTCAACCCCTTTAACTTTGCAGATTGCATTACACTATGGGTAAGATCGCTTTTGCCATATACTTATGAATTGGGACACGTAGGTTTGTATATATATAATATAAACTATGATCACAGTGTTTATTATTTGAGGCTTTGTACATTCATATTGTTGTACCCATCCTTACAATATTACATGCACTGCTCTGTTGCTAATATTCTGGGTATTATCGTCCTTTATGATTCTTGGTTTATTAAACACACACAATATATAAATCTATATCAACAGTGGGGGAAATAAGTATTTGATCCCTTGCTGTTTTTGTAAGTTTAACCACTGACAAAGACATGAACAGTCTATAATTTTAAGGGTAGGTTCATTTTAACATTGAGAGATAGAAAATCCCCCAAAAAAATCAAGAAAATCACATTGTATAAATTAGATACATTTTTTTGCATTTTGCAGTGAGAAAACGTTTGACCTCTGTCATTGCCAACAAAGGATATATAACAAAGTATTGATATGAACTTTTGTAATTGACCAAATACTTATTTTCCACCAAAATGTGAATAAAAATTCTTTCCAAATCAGACAATGTGATTTTCAGGATTTGTCTCTCATAGTTGAGGTCGACCTATGATGTCAATTACAGGCCGACCTCATCTTTTTAAGTGGGAGAACTTGCACAATTGGTGGCTCACAAAATACACACACTGGGAAAAAAGTGTGCATGTGTGTGTGTGTGTGTGTGTGTGTGTGTGTGTGTGTGTGTGTGTGTGTGTGTGTGTGTGTGTGTGTGTGTGTGTGTTAAAAGTCTAAGGGTATCAGATCGGGAGACTTTGGTGGCCATTCAACTGGCCCACGATGACCAATCCACTTTCCAGGAAACTGTTCATGTAGGAATGCTCGGACCTGACAACCATAATGTGGTGGTGCACCATCTTGTTGGAAAAACTCAGGGAACGTGCTATCTTCAGTGCATAAAGAGGGCAACACATCATCATGTAGCAATTTCAGATATCCAGTGGCATTGAGGTTTCCACTGATGAAGAATGACCCCACTATCTTTGTACTCCATATACCACACCATACCATCAAGATACGAGATGTGCAGCATCTGAAACAACGGATACTGGAAGCCTGTGCTAGCATTTCTTCTGCGGTGTTGCTATCAGTGTGTCAAGAGCGGGAGAAGAGGGTTGCATTGACAATCCAACACAATGGGCTGCACTTTGAACACATTTTATAAGTGGTCATAAACTTGTAAAAAACTCATGAAATAATAAAGTTACATTAAAACCAAGCACACCATTGTTTTTCTTATGAAATTCTCAATAAGTTTGATGTGTCACATGACCCTCTTCCCATTGAAAAAAATAAAGTTGGACTAAAATGGCCAACTTCAAAATGGCCGCCATGGTCACCACCCATATGGAAAAGTTTTCACCCTCCCATATACTAATGTGCCACAAACAGGAAGTTGATATCACCAACATTCCCATTTAAATTTAGATGTATTCATATAAATGGCCCACCCTGTATATACACTGCTCAAAAAAATAAAGGGAACACTCAAATAACACATCCTAGATCTAAATGAATGAAATATTCTCATTGAATACTTTGTTCTGTACAAAGTTGAATGTGCTGACAACAAAATCACACAAAAATCATCAATGGAAATCAAATTTATTAACCAATGGAGGCCTGGATTTGGAGTCACCCCCAAAATTAAAGTGGAAAAACACACTATAGGCTGATCCAACTTTGATGTAATGTCCTTAAAACAAGTCAAAATGAGGCTCAGTATTATGTGTGGCCTCCACGTGCCTGTATGACTTCTCTACAATGCCTGAGCATGCTCCTGATGAGGTTGCGGATGGTCTCCTGTGGGATCTCCTCCCAGACCTGGACTAAAGCATCCGCCAACTCCTGGACAGTCTGTGGTGCAACTCAGATGTGCTCAATCGGACTCAGGTCTGGAGAACGGCGGGCCAGTGAATAGCTTCTTCAATGCCTTCATCTTGCAGGAACTGCTGACACACTCCAGTCACATGAGGTTTGGCATTGTCCTGCATTAGGAGGAACCCAGGGCCAACCGCATCAGCATATGGTCTCACAAGGGGTCTGAGGATTTCATCTCGGTACCTAATGGCAGTCAGGCTACCTCTGGCAAGCAAATGGAGGGCTGTGCGGCCCTGTAAAGAAATGTCACCCCACACCATTACTGACCCACTGCCATCCGGTCATGCTGAAGGATGTTGCAGGCAGCAGATCACTCTCCACGGAGTCTCCAGACTCTGTCACGTCTGTCACATGTGCTCAGTGTGAACCTGCTTTCATCTGTGAAGAGCACAGGGCGCCAGTGGCGACTTTGCCAATCCTGGTGTTCTGTGGCAAATGCAAAGCGTCCTGCACTGTGTTGGGCTGTGAGCACAACCCCCATCTGTGGACGTCGGGCCCTCATACCACCCTCATGGAGTCGGTTTCTAACAGTTTGTGCAGACACATGTGTGGCACCCCGAGGTCTGGTTGCCACAGTGGCAGCAATGTCATGTCTGAGAGCAGGTGGGAGGTTCCCTGGTTGGGGACAATTAGCATTCAGCACCTCCTGCCTCTGTCCAGGGAGGGGAGAAATCTGCCCTTTATAAACTGGATCTGGGGCGGGGTTAGCACAGAACAGAGAAGCCAGAGACAAGTTCCAGAGATAGGGACAGGTCAGCAGCAGGCTGAGGAGTCCCTGTAGGCAGAGGAGGAACACGAGGCCAGGAGGGGAACTAGAAGAGTTCGTTCTGGCCAGAGACTTGTAAAGCCGGACACTGGAGTTCGAGGCTGTGAGGGTTATAAGCCCAGCAGTAGAAAACCACCACGCAGGGGACTTCAAGTCCTCTGGCCCAAGGAAGCCCAGAGGTTCAGCCACACAAGAGGGACCACTACTACCCTGGAGGGGTGAGAAGTACGGAAGGCCTGAGTCGCCAGTCATACGGGTGAGAACAACACGGTACACTCAGAGATGTGGGCTACCACTACACTACAGCAGGATAGCCAAGAAAGAGGGAAGTCAGCACGGTAGGCCTACAAACTCCCCAAGACCAGCGGGATTTCCCAGTTGCTCTCAGACTGACCAGGCCTCCATTGTTAACCTGTATTCCGGACAGGTCCCTTAATACCACCAACAGTAAAGACCCTGAGTTACATGACAGACTCCGTGTGGTTACTGCGGCTCCCGCGCACCATCACCACCAACATCCCCATTTACTGCCCTGAGGCTATACTCCTACCGTGGGGAGTTATACTATGCTCAGCTGCACCCACAACACCAGCCTCAGCGGTCTGCCCTGCAGCAGCGCTTCACTCTGGCCACAATCCACGGGTGGCGTAGTCGGACATTCAACAAACAGACTGCCATTCTGTTTGACCACCCTGAGCCATGGGACCGGGTCCCCACCACGCAAGGGCTACGACCCCCAGCATCCACAACGGGTCCGGTTTTGGGTATCCCCACACACACACGGCCCAGGGGGAGCGTCACATGCACATTTGTGACCTGCTGGAGGTCATTTTGCAGGGCTCTGGCAGTGCTCCTCCTGTTCCTCCTTGCACAAAGGCGGAAGTAGCAGTCCTGCTGCTGGGTTGTTGTCCTCCTACGGCCCCCTCCACCTCTCCTGGTATACTGGCCTGTCTCATGGTAGCGCCTCCAGCCTCTGGACACTATGCTGACAGACACATCAAACCCTCTTGCCACAGCTCGCATTGATGTGCCATCCTGGATGAGCTGCACTACCTGAGTAACTTCTGTGGGTTGTAGAGTTCGTCTCATGCTACCACGAGTGTGAAAGCACAACCAACATTCAAAAGTGACCAAAACATCAGCCAGAAAGCATTTGTACTGAGATGTGGTCTGTGGTCCCCACCTGCAGTCCACTCCTTTATTGAGGGTGTCTTGATAATTGCCAATAATTTCCATCTATTGTCTCTTCCATTTGCACAACAGCATGTGAAATTGATTGTCAATCAGTGTTGCTTCCTAAGTGGACAGTTTGATTTCACAGAAGTTTGATTTACTTGGAGTTATATTCTGTTGTTTAAGTGTTGCCTTTATTTTTTTGAGCAGTGTATATATACTACCATTCAAAAGTTTGGGGTCATTTAGAAATTTTAGTATTTTTGAAAGAAAAGCACATTTTTTTCAATGAAGCTAACATTAAATGAATCAGAAATACACTCTATACATTGTTAATGTGGTAAATGACTATTCTAGCTGCAAACGTCTTGTTTTTCTTGCAATATCTACATAGGTGTATAGAGGCCCATTTCCAACAACCACCACTCCAGTGTTTTAATGGTACATTGTTTGCTAACTGTGTAAGAAGGCTAATGGGTGTTTAGAAAACCCTAGAAAACCCTTGCACAAGTATGTTAGCCCAGCTGAAAACGGTTTGGCTGATATGAGAAGCTATAAAATTGACCTTCCTTTCAGCTAGTTGAGAATCTGGAGCATTACATTTGTTTGTTCTTTGAAACTCTCAAAACGGACAGAAAAAGAGAACTTTCATGTGAAACTCGACAGTCTATTCTTTTTCTATGAAGGCTATTCCATGCAAGAAATTGCCCAGAAACTAAAGATTTCCTACAACGGTGTGTACTACTCCCTTCAGAGGAGAGCACAAACACGCTCTAACCCGAGTAGAAAGAGAAGTGGGAGGCTCCGGTGCACAACTGAGCTGAGAACACAGACATTGGACAGAAGAAGATTGGAAAAAGTTTTAAGAACAGACGAATCAAAGTTTGAGGTGTTTGGATCACACAGAAGAGCATTTGTGAGATGTAGAACAACTGAAAAGATGCTGGAAGAGTGCCTGACGCCATCTGTCAAGCATGGTGGAGGTAATGTGATGGTCTGGGGTTGCTGGTAAAGTGGGACATTTGTACAAGGTAAATGGGATTTTGAATAAGGAAGGCTATCACTCCATTTTGCAACGCCATGCCATACCCTGTGGACAGCGCTGGATTGGAGCCAATTTCATCCTACAACAGGACAATGACCCAAAGCACACCTGCAAATTATGCATTAACTATTTAGGGAAGAAGCAGGCAGCTGGTATTCTATCTGTAATGGAGTGGCCAGCGCAGTCACCAGATCTCAACCCCATTGAGCTGTTGTGGGAACAGCTTGACCGTATGGTACCCAAAACGTGCTCAACAATCCAATCCAACTTGTGGGAGGGGCTTCAGGAAGCATGGGGGGGAAATTTCTCAAGATTACCTCAGCAAATTAACAGCTAGAATGCCAAAGGTCTGCAATGCTGGAATTGCTGCAAAGGAGCATTCTGTGACAAAAGCAAAGTTTGAAGGAGAAAAATTATTCTTTCAAATAAAAATCATTATTTCTAACCTTGTCAATGTCTGGACTATATTTTCTAATCATTTTGCAACTCCTTTGATAAATAAAAGTATGAGTTTTCATGGAAAACACAATTGTCTGGGTGTATATATACACACACAGTACAGACCAAAAGTTTGGACACACTTCATTTAAAGATTTTTCTGTATTTTCATAACTCTGAAAGTTGTACATTCACACTGAAGGCATCAAAACTATGAATTATCACATGTGGAATTATATACTTAACAAAAAAGTGTGAAACAACTGAAAATATGTCTTATATTCTAGGTTCTTCAAAGTAGCCACCTTTTGCTTTGATGACTGCTTTGCACACTCTTGGCATTCTCTTGATGAGCTTCAAGAGGTAGTCACCGGAAATGGTTTTCACTTCACAGGTGTGCCCTGTCAGGTTTAATAAGTGGGAATTCTTGCCTTATAAATGGGGTTGGGACCATCAGTTGTGTTGCGCAGAAGTCGGGTGGATACACAGCTGATAGTCCTACTGAATAGACTATTAGAATTTGTATTATGGCAAGAAAAAAGCAGTTAAGCAAAGAAAAACGAGTGGCCATCATTACTTTAAGAAATGAAGGTCAGTCAGTCCGAAAAATTGGGAAAACTTGAATGTGTCCCCAAGTGCAGCTGCAAAAACCATCAAGCTCTACAAAGAAACTGGCTCACATGAGGACCGCCCCAGGAAAACACCAAGAGTCACCTCTGCTTCTGAGGATAAGTTTATCTGAGTCACCAGCCTCAGAAATTGCAGGTTAACAGCAGCTCAGATTAGAGACCAGGTCAATGCCACACAGAGTTCTAGCAGCAGACATGGCTACCACAGCATCTTGCAGCGGCATGCTATTCCATCTGGTTTGCATTTAGTTGGACCATCATTTACTTTTCAACAGGACAATGACCCCAAACACACCTCCAGGCTGTGTAAGGGCTATTTGACCAAGAAGGAGAGTGATAGGGTGCTACGCCAAATGTCCTGGCCTCCAGAGTCACCAGACCTGAACCCAATTGAGATGGTTTGGGGTGAGCTGGACCGCAGAGTGAAGGCAAAAGGGCCAACAAGTGCTAAGCATCTCTGTAAACTCCTTCAAGATTGTTGGAAGACCATTTCCGGTGACTACCTCTTGAAGCTCATCAAGAGAATGCCAAGAGTGTGCAAAGCAGTCATCAAAGCAAAATGTGGCTACTTTGAAGAACCTAGAATATAAGACATATTTTCAGTTGTTTCACACTTTTTTGTTAAGTATATAATTCCACATGTGTTAATTCATAGTTTTGATGCCTTCAGTGTGAATGTACAATTTTCATAGTCATGAAAATACAGAAAAATCTTTAAATGAGAAGGTGTGTCCAAACTTTTGGTTTGTACTATTATTATATATAATTATATATATATATATACACATACACATACATACATACATATACACATACATACATATACATACATACTAATTAATATATTATATCTTGGTATCTTAATCTATTGATGAACAATTTTTTGGGTAAGGCCCACCATAGCACTGACTCTGTGGGCCCATTGTTCAGCTTCGTGCAAAACAGATCTGACCCTAGTGTGCAATTTTACTTTTGCCTCTATGTATTAGTGAGCTTATTTCCTGAATGTTTGAATGACTCTTTTTGTGCAAATAACAAATGAAGTGTAATAACACTGCTCTTCAGAACTTCTTCACAGAGGCCTATGGGCCAGTCCCAGCTTGGAGAATTGTATAGTTTTCCTTCACTGTAAATTTCCCATTTAAGAAGGGTCCACAAGTTTCCACACTTACTACATACAGTAACTATCAGACATCAGTCACATATGATACTGTATGTACAGACATCACATGTTATAGACAGGGTACTATGTGACTGGTACTGTATATTGTATTTCATGAACTGTTTCATTGTTGTAAAGTTGAAATGTAAATTAGTGAAGTCATCTTCCTGGGTTATTTTATAATTTGGTTTCCCTTCTTATTACCTTATATAAATCTTTAACACCTTAAGGACGCTGGCATTTTTTTTCGCATTTCCATTATTTCCTCCAATTCTTTTAACCATTATTTCTCACCTGGTGCGGAGCAGTAGTTTCAGCACCAACAGATGACATTGTTCCAACAGATGGAATAACCGAGTCTGCGGTGGTTGGACAACAACTAGTGAACAACGACTGGAACAACAGGATTCCGTGAAGCAGAGAAGTGATAGAAAAATAGCAAAAGTAGATTTATCAATGTGGAAAAGCTGAATTAGGAAGTCCAATGTAGAACTGAGACAATGGTAGATAAAAGCTGAGTCTGCAATGTAGCAGAACTGTATATGTCACAGTCGAACGCTGAATTGGCCATCTGTGTAGCATAGCCCAGTGATGTAACAGAGCCAGGTATGTCCCAAAATCCAGGACAGCACTGACCATTTGTACAGTAGAGTCAATTAATTTAGCAGATCTGGATATGCCACAAAGTCCAGGATAGCACTCAGTTGGTACAGCAGAGTCCTCAGTAGAACTGTCCAGCAAAATAGCAGAGTTGAGTGGTTTATCAGAGTTGTATTAGTTGCAAGGTTCAATTGTTGCCAGCAATATAGCAGAGTTGATTAGTCACTAAAATCAGTAGCACTGACTTGTATTATAGCAGAACCTAGGTATGTAGCAGAGCTGGTCAGCAGTATAGCAGAGTAGGGTATGTCAGGATACTCAACACAGTTTGCCTGAGCCAGTATAAATTCTGAGAATATGACTTCACTTTGCAATGTAGTGTACTGTAAAGCAGGGGTAAAAAAGTCTATGCTAGATATGTTCTTTGGGGTTTTGTTTTTACAGCATTTGCTATGGAGTAAAAATAATCTGTATGACAATTAGGTTCTCTCTCGTGTATTGTGAAGTAGGGGCTCAGAAGTAAGACGTAGTTGTGGCGCAGGGGCGGACACAGACTGTAGTGGGCCCCTGTGCAAGAAATTTTGGGGGGCCCCCCCTGCCCTTCATAAGGCAACAAAGTTATGTAAACATAACCCCCCATGTGCAGCTCTCACCCCCCGTGCATCTCTCATCCCCCCCATGTGCATCTCTCACCCCCCATGTGCATCTCTCATCCCCCCCATGTGCATCTCTCATCCCCCCCATGTGCATCTCTCATCCCCCCCATGTGCATCTCTCACCCCCCCATGTGCATCTCTCACCCCCCCATGTGCATCTCTCACCCCCCCATGTGCATCTCTCACCCCCCCATGTGCATCTCTCATCCCCCCCGTGCATCTCTGATTCCCCCCACTCCTAGTTAATTAATTGTATTTAAAAAAAATAAAACTTGTTATACTTACCCCCATGCAATCCCTGCAGAATCCTGGCGCTCGTCCACGTCGCTGCCACCAGGTTCTCCTGACGTTCGGCCATGTGACGGCGCCACATGCATAGCCATCAGCTTTTGTTTTGGCCAAAAGATTTTTAAAGCCGCCACCACGATAAGGTAGACTCTTCTGGGCGGGCCCTACTCTAACCTATTAAAATTTTCTTAAAATATCCAATACTCTTTTTAGATATATTTTTATTTAGTTTTCTTTAAGGGAATGTGTCATATACATTTTTTTTTTAAATTACCAATAATACCACATACAGGGAATACCGCCACACCATGACCAGACCACATATTACCACAACATAGTGACTGAATAATACCACACAGAAGGGAGAAAAACTGCCACACCATGACCAGACCACATATTACCACTAAATTACTAATATTACCACCACATTACTAATATTACCATAAGTGTCATTATACACGGGAGCTCTATACATGGTATGTATAACGTAAGTGTCCAGGTAATCTAGTGATCACCAGTGAAATTATACACAGGAGCTCTGTATATAGTGTCAGTGTACAGGTAATACAGTGATCACCAGTGACATTATACACAGGAGCTCTGTATATAGTGTACAGGTAATACAGTGACATTATACACAGGAGCTCTGTATATAGTGTACAGGTAATACAGTGATCATCAGTGACATTATACACAGGAGCTCTGTATATAGTGTCAGTGTACAGGTAATACAGTGATCACCAGTGACATTATACACAGTGTACATGTAATAGACTGACTCACCGGTGACGTCTCTAGGTGAAGTCCTTCATCTTCGCTTTTCTCCTTCATCCAGCACAGACCGCCATCACGTCTTCCAGCCAGGACTTGTCTCTGCATAAAATAACACAGTTATCTAGAGCACATTCCCCAACTTCTACATTACGCAGCTGAATACAGACGTGCATCCACCATCAATATATGGTTAGTTATTATGCAACCTACCATTCCAAATATAAATTGTAATCCACCACTGTGCCCCCATTAACTGTAAATAGGCACTTAATATATAATTTAATTAGAACCTCTACTCTTTCCGCCAATTTGTTACCAGTCACACTCCTGCATCCGCAACGCCCCCTACTCTATACTTCCTGCTCCCCGCATTCAATATTTACATGCACCCCCTGCCCCAATTCATTATATCATGTCCGTGCTCTCCCCACCCCATCATCATTTATCATTTACTCTCCCCCACCCCACATTCGTTATGTGCAGCTCATTATCCCCCTACTCCCAATTCCCCCATGTGCAGCTCACATCCCCCCCATGTGCACATCTCTCACCCCCTCCCCCACATGTGCCCCCCTCTCATCCCCCTCCCCCACATGTGCCCCTCTCGTCCCCCTCCCCTACATGTGCCCCTCTCTCATCCCCCTCCCCCACATGTGCCCCTCCCTCATCCCCCTCCACCACATGTGCCCCTCTCTCATCCCCCCCACACATGTGCATCTCCCATCTCCCCCCACACACACACACACATGTGCATCTCCCATCTCCCCCCCACACACATGTGCATCTCCCATCTCCCCCCCCACACATGTGCATCTCCCATCCCCCCCCCCACACACATGTGCATCTCCCATCCCCCCCCCACACACATGTGCATCTCCCATCCCCCCCCACACACACATGTGCATCTCCCATCCCCCCCCCACACACATGTGCATCTCCCATCCCCCCCCCCACACATGTGCATCTCCCATCCCCCCCCCCACACATGTGCATCTCCCATCTCCCCCCCACACACATGTGCATCTCCCATCTCCCCCCCCACACATGTGCATCTCCCATCTCCCCCCCCACACACATGTGCATCTCCCATCCCCCCCCCCACACACATGTGCATCTCCCATCCCCCCCCCACACACATGTGCATCTCCCATCCCCCCCCACACACACATGTGCATCTCCCATCCCCCCCCACACACATGTGCATCTCCCATCCCCCCCCCCACACATGTGCATCTCCCATCCCCCCCCCCCACACATGTGCATCTCCCATCCCCCCCCCCACACACATGTGCATCTCCCATCCCCCCCCCCACACACATGTGCATCTCCCATCCCCCCCCCACACACATGTGCATCTCCCATCTCCCCCCCACACACATGTGCATCTCCCATCTCCCCCCCCACACACATGTGCATCTCCCATCCCCCCCCCACACACATGTGCATCTCCCATCCCCCCCCACACACATGTGCATCTCCCATCCCCCCCCCACACACATGTGCATCTCCCATCTCCCCCCCCACACACATGTGCATCTCCCATCCCCCCCCCACACACACACACACATGTGCATCTCCCATCTCCCCCCACACACACACACACACACACACATGTGCATCTCCCATCTCCCCCCCACACACACACATGTGCATCTCCCATCCCCCCCCCACACACATGTGCATCTCCCATCTCCCCCCCACACACATGTGCATCTCCCATCTCCCCCCCACACACATGTGCATCTCCCATCTCCCCCCCCACACACATGTGCATCTCCCATCCCCCCCCACACACATGTGCATCTCCCATCTCCCCCCCCACACACATGTGCATCTCCCATCCCACACACACACACACACACACACACATGTGCATCTCCCATCTCCCCCCCACACACACACACACATGTGCATCTCCCATCTCCCCCACACACACACACACACACACACACACACACACACACACATGTTCATCTCCCATCTCTCCACTCCTAGTTAATTGTATTTTAAAAAAAATAAAACTTGTTATACTTACCCCCATGCGATCCCTGCAGAATCCTGGCGCTCGTCCAAATCACTGACAGCAGGTTCTCCTGACTTCCGGCCATGTGACGGCACCGTCACATGACCGGAAGTCAGGGGAATCATGAAGGCGCTGCTGCAACAGCGCAGCGCTAAGATGTCCCGGATCCGGCGCATAGCATGGGGCCGGGGGCCCCATGAGGAGAGAGACGCACAAGAGGGGGGCCTCCGAGGGGGCCCCTACCGGCCGGGCCCCATACTGGAGTCAGGGCAGTCATGCCCTGATGGCGGCCCTGCTGGAGGCTGGAGGGGCCCCCTCTCCCTCGGTGCCCCCGTTCAATGAACCGGCTGCACGGGCGGTAGTTCCGCCCCTGTTGTGGCGCCCCTGAGGGTTCAGTCACCACAGAGGTACTGTATCTCACCCAGAGGTGTGGTATCTCACTCTCAGGTAAGGAGGGAGTGCTGCCTGGGACCCACACACCTGCATCCAACGCATTCCACTTCAGTAGGGGCGAGGGAAGATTGCTCCTAAGGGAGAGCACAGTCCCTGGTCATTAGCTGGAGGGTGGAACTATGTAGTGGGTGTGGGTGGAGGACGTAGTTTAGGGGAGCACAGGCAGAAGGAGGATATAAAACTGGGAACCATCTTGGAAGTGGGAAGGAGAAAGTGGGAGCAGGAGCTCTGCACGAGCTCTGCTCAGGGAGGAGCAGGCCTGAGAGAGAGAGGCCCAGGAGGTCAGACTGAAGAGGAGAGGAGCAAGAAGGAAGGCTCCAGAAGGAAAGAGGATCCTAGGGGTACGGACCGTGCTGGAGTCCACCCGTACGCCCGAATCTCCCAGGAGTGGAAGGATCAGGCCGCAAAGGGGACCGGCCCTTAACTAGTGAGAATTGCAATATTCAACTAGAAACCGGAGGCTTCAACATTTTTAGGGTGTAGCTGCCACAGCCGCAATTGATCGCCAAAAAGGTAGCCACACAAGATCCAGGGAACTTCAGGTTGCCCGCCAAGATCTGCAGTTACCAGCTTGGGACACTGTTTGCGAGGCGCAGGGCAGAAGGGTGAGAGCCAGCGCAGGAAGACGACCAGGAGGGACACACAGAAAGGGGTCCCGCTAAGTGCTCTTGAATTACCTGAAGGTTTGCTGAACCCCTCCCTGAGTAAACACCGGACGACGTGGGTGGTTATGAGCTGCAGTTGTAACCAGGAGCAACGTGAGAATCGTGAGCAAAAACCCTGAAGACTGCACCCCACTGTCTCTGTGAATTATTGCTGCGCCATCATCCCCTGCACCACACTGCACAACCACAGTTACTTCATCATCTACCATCACCGCACCGCCCTGGAGCTTAGCTCTACCTGTGGAGAGCTGAACCAACTCTGCTGCATTAATATCAGCTCCAGAGGACCTGCTCCGCAGCGGCGGCTCCATATAGCCGCATACCAAAAGGTGGCATCACGAACATTTCATAAAAACTAATCCCCTTTCCCAAGATCCCCTTTTATTGACCACCCTGGGTCACAGACCAGGTCACCGCCACTGTGACATCTCCCCTAGCAACGACCGGCCTGGCTACCGAGTACCCCACGGCCCAGGAGGCGCGTCATAGTCTTCAAATAAATAAGACTTAAGTTGCAAATGAAGAACGTGACTTTTTTCAATGAAACTGTGCACATAGATTAAGTCCGACGTTTCGGCCATAAAAGGCCTTTCGCAAGGTATATCTATGTAAAAATAACCTGGTAACATTGTACTTCAGGTCAGTACAAATACAGTGATACTAAACCTGTATAGGTTTTTTTTTATTGTTGTTTTATTGGCTTAAAAAAAAATTCAAAAGTTTGTACAAAAATATTTGGTTTGTGTCGCTATTTTCCAAAACTTATTGATGGACCTATATGAGAGCTTGTTTTTTGCAAGCTGAGCTGTAGTTTTTAATTGTATGATTTTGGAAAACCTATGAGGTTTTGAATTTATTTTTTTTTCTTTTATTTGGAAGGGAGTGCAGTGGCCAAAAAAAAAGACAATTGTGTGGTCTTAATTTTTTTTCTCATGGCGTTTACTTTACAAAGAAAAGATCAGATCAGACTTTCATGGATGTGGCAATACTAAAAAGGCTTATGCACTCCTTAACATCGAAATTGTAACACCAAGGAAGAAAAGTCGCGGAATTATGGAAATCACAGGATGGATAGATACTGTATGTTAATGAACTGCAAATGATTAAAAATAGGAAACAACATTTTCTAAATATATGAATTTTTTCAGCATTGAGTATGAAAGCCAAGCACAAATACTGCACTTACACACCTTGGCATGCCATCAATGATGTTATTTAAGAGAACCTGTCATCTACATGCTTTCAAACTGTGGGCAGCATGAATGAGAGCCTGGCAGCACAATTGCATGTAGGGAGAGACCAGACAATCCCCCTCCGGCAGTGCCAGGAAGAAGCAGCTGGGGGTTATGGTCACCAGCTGGATCTTCTAACTATATTTTCTCTAACACAGCATAGAGTTAAATAAATCAGATGACAGGTTGCCTTTAATGATTGTCTGAAAAATGTTCTACCATGCTGAATGCACATTGGCAAGCAAATCATCAAGATCCACTGCTGGCAGCTTCCATGTGAATTGCTGACCAATAACATCCAACATGTGCTTCATAGGAGACAAGTCTGGAGACGCTGCAGGCCATGGTTGCATGTTTCAGTCACTCAGGCTGTCCAAAGAAGCACGAGCAACATCTAGCCTGGTGTTGTGCCAAAAAGCAGCTCCTAGGACACTTTGGAAAAATGATTACCACTGGTTCCACCACCAAATCAATTAAAATGCCAAGTTGTTAGTGTATCTGGAATGAAGACTAGAGGGATCTGGCTATTGTACATTATGCCATCCCACACCAAAATCCTGGGAGTAGGTGTGACATTCCCTCGTGAAGACCTCTTCATAGCATTGCCCACGTGGGCTCACTAAATATGAAGAATGATGCATAGTGATCTATTCTTTACTGCAAGTGAAATTAGAGGTCACATACCAAGCCTAAGGCCAGGGCCGGCGTCAGCACCCGGCGCACCCGGGCAAGTGCCGGGGCCCTGAGCAGGCAGGGGGGCCCACTGGCGGTCGCGCACCCCGCTGGACTATGGGCGGAGGAGAGCGGTGTCAGCGCCCGCCCTTCTCCGCCGCTTGCTCAGGGCCCCGGCAGCCGGATACTTAACTCTCCCCGTGCCTCGGCAGATCCGCTGTCTTCCTGCTCTGCGCTCCCTGTGACGTCTCAGGACAGAGGGCGCGGTGACGTCTTTCCACCGCGCGCTCCCCTGAGCTGTCACAGGCAGCGCAGAGCGGGACGACGCCGGCAACGCTGGAGTCTGGACCCGAGCAGCGGGCAGCAGTTGAGGAGGAAGGAGGTGAGTATTTGATTTATTTTTTTTTTAATGTATGGAGGCATGGGGCATAATATGGGGGGTGTGACATCCTGCATGGGGAATTATAAATAGAAGGGGTGACATCCTGCATGGGGCATTATAAAGAGAGGGGGGGTGACATCCTGCATGGGGCATTATAAAGAGAGAGGGGTGACATCCAGCATGGGGCATTATAAAGAGAGGGGGTACATCCTGCATGGGTCATCATAAAGAGGAGGAGTGACAGCCTGCATGGGGCATTATATGGTGGGGAACAGCCTGCATGGGGCATTATAAGTGGGGGGGGGGCGACAGCCTGCATAGTGCATTATGTGGGGGGGAACAACCTGCATGGAGCATTATAAGGGGGGGGGGAGGGGACAGCCTGTATGGGGCATTATGTGGGGGGTAACAGCCTGCGTGGAGCATTATAAGGGGGAGGACAGCCTGTATGGGGCATTATGTGGAGGGTAACAGCCTGCATGCAGCATTATAAGGGGACCAGTATCCTGTATGGAGCGTTATATGGAGGCCAGTATCCTGTATGGAGCTTTATAAGGGGACCAGTATCCTGTATGGAGCTTTATAAGGGGACCAGTATCCTGTATGGAGCTTTATAAGGGGACCAGTATCCTGTATGGAGCTTTATAAGGGGACCAGTATCCTGTATGGAGCTTTATATGGGGGCCAGTATTCCGTATGGGGCCTTATATGGGGGCCAGTATTCCGTATGGGGCCTTATATGGGGGCCAGTATTCCGTATGGGGCCTTATATGGGGGCCAGTATTCCGTATGGGGCCTTATATGGGGGCCAGTATTCCGTATGGGGCCTTATATGGGGGCCAGTATTCCGTATGGGGCCTTATATGGGGGCCAGTATTCCGTATGGGGCCTTATATGGGGGCCAGTATTCCGTATGGAGCCTTATATGGGGGCCAGTATTCCGTATGGAGCCTTATATGGGGGCCAGTATTCCGTATGGAGCCTTATATGGGGGCCAGTATTCTGTGTGGAGCGATTCACCGGTTTATGAGCTATTGTGGAATTTACAATAGATATCGCTCATGTAATGTAAGAAGTGAAATCTTCGGCATTTTACTATATATATATATTTCTCTGTGGTATCTGTGCATCATGAATCGTGGTATGTATTAAAGGGGCCACTGAGACTCTTTCGCCCAGGGCCCAGAAAAACCTGGAGCCGGCCCTGCCTAAAGCTTCAAGCAGTGTCTACACAAACCACTGGGCTACGAGCCAGAAGTCCAACTACAGGTATTTCATTGACCTTTGCCACCACTCTCAAAGGCTATCATGATGCAGAGCAAGACAGATGGAAGCTAAAATGGAAGTTCATCTTCTTCACCAATGAGTCTGAAGACTACATGGGCAATCCCATTAAGAGACCTTTACAAGGGAACATCTAAGTGTGCCAGGAGCTGTTTTTTTTAACATGACAATGCCAGGCTGCATTTTGCATGGCCTGCAGTGTCTCCGGATGCATCTCCCATTGAGCACATTCTGCAGGCGATCATTAATATCCTCATTGATAGCAGCCAAGCCTGTAAGTGCGGGGATTTCTGCATGTTGCGCCGATACTGATGCTGAATTAAAAAAAGATGTTTGGAAAACTGTGTTTTTTATAACTTACTTCTTGAAGTTCTAATTTCAATGTTGAGTGTACTTTTCATGTTTTAAAAAAAAAATTAACTTGATAAAAAGAAAGGTGTTGATCATTTTCATGGGTTTTTTGGGTTATTTTCATTCTCGTTAATATTTTTTTTTTCTTTACACTTTAATTTTTAGTCGACACAGGGAGCATGAAATTACAATCATTGTGCTTTATACTACAATTCCTTAGTATCGCAAAATATCTATCTAGCTAATTAAACAGGCACCAAAATCCAGTCAAACACATTTTGGTGCCCGTCTCAAATCGGCATATATTTCCAAAAACAATGTGAGAGCAAAAAGTGACTCCATCTGAATCATTAAAGTCAATGGCACCATCAGCGCAAAATGTGCAAATCCCATTTTTCAGGACTTCAGACATAAGCCCCAATGGAGCCACAGACGAGTAGATGAAACATGATGTGAAAATAGCCTTCGATTAAAGGGGTCGTCCGGTCAAAAGTGATAAGTCTGCAGCCACACAGAGTAACTGCAGAGTTATTAATTTTGACCAGACAACCCCTTTAATGTTAGCAGAACCCTGTAATTATAGCTGGACTAGCCGATCATCCAATATGTTTGGGAGCCTCCCAGATCTCCCTGAGAAGTAAAATGTCAGGATATGTGATGGATTTGAGTCCTAAAATTTCAACACTCCTTTTTGTTTCCTAAATGAAAAAAAAACTAACATCAGAGGTGTCTGACAACACCTTACTTTAACTAATGGAATACATAAAAGTTTTGGCCAAACCAAGCATGCCCGTGTCCCAGAGTGTCATGAGGAAAATAGAATAATTATTTTTTGCATTTTTAACTTGGAGAAAAAAAAAATCTATAATTAAAAATTACACTTAAATCTCAAAAATTCCTATGATGTAACACAAAAACCCCAAGAAGTGATCTATTTTCAGAAACAACCACCCTCAAGACATTCCTCTATGGGTGCAGTAAGAATTTTCACTGCACAGGTGTTTTCCAGAAATTACAGCGCAATTGATGTTGCAAAGTAAAAAAAAAAAAAAAAATTACATTTTTCCATAGATATGGCCACTATGTTTTGCTCAAACTCAAATTATGGCACTGAAAGAACAATACACTAATAATTATGCTCCGTATTCTATGGCCATAATATTTTTTTAATGGAAACAGGTTAAAAGGAGTTGTCCGGTACTTTTAAAAATATGCCAATGTGTTTTAATGATAAATAGAAGCTTCTTTCTAATTACCTCCTCGTGCTGTTTCTGCCTGCGAGGGGCGCTATCGCTGACCACTCACAGGCATCACGTGACCCCCGGCTGCAGCCGGCTCTGACATCCGCTGACGTCACGACAAGTACTGGCAGCAGCCGGGGGTCTCTGTCTTCCACGTTCCAGGTGGATGCCAGGCTGTGGGCGGGATTACCCCCCGCGTCACACCGGGCATCCACCACGTGCTCTGCCTCTCCCCACCCATTGGGAAAGAGCGCGGTGGATGCCGGGAGTGACGCGAGGGGGAACCCTGCCCACAACGCAGCAGCCACCGCAGGGACCCCAGCGCTGAGTCACACCTCACTTGTCGGGACGTCAGCGGGGATCACGTAATGCCTGTGAGCGGCCAAAGATAGCGCCCCTCACAGGCAGAAACAGCACCAGGAGGTAATTAGAAAGAAGCTTCTATTTATCATTAAAACACATTGTTCAGTACTTTTAAAAATATGCCAACCTGTTTAAGGATGGGCACCATTATTAGTACAAACCTGGGGTGCTGTAGTATGTAATAAAACAAAAAAAAAAAAAAAAAAAAAAACCTGCTCACATCCGCACACGATAAAAGTATAATAAATACAGAATAAAAAAAATACAAAGCAAAACATTAAAAACACCTGAAAGAAGCAAATCATATTCTTCTACTGTATGTGATCAATGCAGGTAACCGGTAAAACCTACCTGTAAAATACGGAACAAGACTAGAGTTGAGCCACCCCCGTAGTGTTCGGGTTCGGTTCGGTTAGTCGAACACCGGTATGTTCGCCTAACTGTTCGTCGAACACCGTTAAAACCAATAGCAGGCAAACAAAAACACATAGAAACACATAGAAAACACCTTCAAAGGTGTCCAAAAGCTGACAAACTGCTCAGAAGACACAACTAACACATGGAAAAGTGACATGTACATATAGTCATGAGAAAAGAAAAGAGGTGGAGGAGTAAAAGGAGGGGGAGACACAGATATAGGCATGTCATGCCCTTCTAAAATCATGAAAGGCTGGAGTAAAAATCTAAAATCAGCCTACAAAACACCCAGACGTCGTGACAAGAAAATTAAAAAAAGAAATATCTTTAGGTAGAATGGCGGTTCCATTCAGAACACTTACCTTACAAGACATAGTGGTATCCCCGTTGGCAGTCGTGCCAAAAACGGAACCCAATGCATTCGGACTAATCCACCATTTGTCATATCCAAGGGGCAGGTCAGTAAACAACAACATCGACGCGGAACCAAGTACAGTAGTATATACTGTACATCCTTTGACAAGGCAATCAGGCGGGTCAAGAAGTTGGGAAGGGGCACCCTAATGGCCAAAACAGAAATCGAGGGGGCGGCTATTGGGCTGCTTCTGGGAAGTAGCATACTATATAGATCGCTGTTTACCCATGGGGTGGTCCAGATCCTGCTCACTATTTGAGGCATTTAGTTGCTTCCTCGAATGGGTTGTAATGGACGTTTCTAAGGGGGCACATATTATCCATTACCTCAACAACTTCTTATGCCTGGGCCCAAAAGATTCACCACAGTGTGAATACACGCGGTAGTCCACCTGTGAGAAGGAGAGAGCTAGAGGGAGAGCGGACACCACAGAGCCGAGGGGTTAGATGGAGAACGGAAGAAGGAAAGAGGGCGAGGGAGGTAAGGGTGTTCAGTGGAAGGTCGACCTGAGATCCCCCACGTTCCTGCTGGATGGGGAACAGCCCTTGGAAGAAAAGTCGCTTGCGCATCCCTTTGAGGTTACGGGTGCGAGCGGGCAGAGGGACTACGCTGGAGTGCGAAGCCGACACGGCCAGTCGGTTCCTGTTCATGCGACCTCCGTGTCGCCGGGTTTGTGCCAGAGCCGAGGTGGACCCTGACGGCCAGCCCCCCTCTCCCAAAACTGGTGCCTGTCCGCTGGTGGGTCGAGACCCCCCCGCGGTGGAGGCAGGTCTAATCTCTGTAATTTAAATTGACTCTGTAATTTGAATGAGTACACTTTAAAATCTTCTTACAAGGATCTATTGGAGGGCAAGTCTGATGCCAGCAGTCGCAGTAATTCCACTCCAGTAGCGTCCACTAAAGCTGCTGCAGTTAAAAAGCTTTTATAAGGATCAAGCTTGGCGGAACACCGCAAGGCGTGCTACCACCAGTCCCAGCCCCTTTGCCTTGGGGCGCCTCCCCGATGCTCTTCACTGTGTGTCCCGGGGCCCGAAGCATTTCCTTTGAAAAAATTAAGTGTCCAAACCACAGGTGGTGTAGCTTGCTTAACAGCTGGGCTACTCCGCTGACTAGCAGACACTGAAGCTTTGGAGCAGACCTCTGAGTAAACAGCTCTTCAGACTCAACCATCTGTGTTACCCCAAGCCATAGTGTATGTAGTTTCTTACGGTTAAAAGGGGGGGGGGGGGGGGGGGACCCGACCCACAACGAATTGATGCCAACGTCATGTAAAACACAGCAAGGGGACTCCAAAAAGAGTCTCCATTTTTTCAAAAAATTGTGGCACAGACACCACTTAAGTGGCATCAATTGTCCCAGAGTTGCTTAAAATGGTTGGTGAGGTGATTTTCCAAAATCCTCAAGCTTTTAGTCTACCCAGGATGACACAGGTGGGGCAGATGGTGGTTGGTCTGGCCCGCTAGGCCACATTGTAGCACAGTGAGCTTCGCACTGCAACTTATGCTTCATATCCATGTGACGGTTCAAGCATAAAGTACTCAAACTATTGTTTTTTCGGCCTCTACTTAGCTTTTGGTGACAAATGCTACAGATAACATGAGTTGGGTCATCCTTAGTGATATCAAAAAAATGCCCAGGCTATACAAGGTTTAGAGCCCATGCGACTCTGCTATTAGCAATACTAGCAAATGATTGGCTGGGTTAGATGCAGTAAAAAATAGTTGTTCGATACACAGGCGGTGCAGCTTGCTTCACAGCTGGGCTACTACGCCCAAAGTATTGGTAGACTCTATACTAAATAAGGAAGGAGTCACTGACTGGGGTGGCCCCTCCACGGGCCGTGGCGATTGGTCATCCCCTTTCGCTGCCCCTTACTCAACGAATTCACAAACATCTCCCGTCGGTTTGGAGTCCCATTATGCCCAACAAAAACCATAGGCCCCACAACAAAGCTATCGTTCTTAGGCATCGAAATCGACACCACAGCAAGGTTGTTCCGCCACCCATGGGACAAAATACCAAAACATTACACCTGATCGAGGGTTTTTGCGCAGTATGGAAAGTAACAGTACAGCAGATGCAAGGATTACTAGGTCTCCTCGTGTTTGTGAGCCGGGTGATGCCAGTCGGAAGGGTTTTTTCTCGTCATTTATTGCCCGTAACAAAAGGGGCATCAAAACCGAGTCATACAATCAGAATCAGCAGGCAGCTTCGGGCTGACTTAGAGGTGTGGAAAACCTTCTTATAATCATTCAACGGTCACACATTATTTATGTCAGCAGAACAGTCCAACATTGAACTAAGATTATTCACCGTGGCGGCAGAATCAGGCGGATATGCAGCGATACTAAATAACCAATGGTGCACAAGCTTATGGCCTCCGTATTGGGCAGAACAAGTGCTGACAAAAAAAAAAAACCACTCCTGGAACTCTTCCCAATAGTGGTAGCAATAGAAATATGGGGCGCGCGCCTTGCTAACAAAAATATACGCTTCATAAAAAAACACCAGCCTAGCGCACTGCATTAACAAGATGGCATCATTATCTTTCCCAGTGCTAGGCCTACTACGCCGGCTAGCGTTCCTGTGCCAAAAAGACAATATATGGGTCCGCGCTAGCCTCGATGCTGAGGGGTCTAACGCTGCTGCTAAAGCTTTATCACAATTCAATTGGCAGATTTTCACAGAGCTCCTCCCCAACGCCCACCTATCGGGCAACAGTTGCACACCCTCCCTATGGGATCTAGTGGCGAATAGTTGATGCCATTAATCAGAGCGTCAGTTGCCCCGTCGACGTGGCAAGCATACAGTAAGGCATGGGAACAGTGGACACGACTAGTAGCAGGCAGACGGGTTGACCAATGTGAACAAGCCAGATTACAAGTCACCATAGAATTTCTCCACCAGCTAATGATGAGGGGCATGCCAGGGGCGTCTGCGCAGCGGTGGCTGACCGGAGTAGCATTTCACTTCCAACTACTGAATTGGGGAGATGTGACAAAGAGATTCATCATCAGACAATACATAAAAGGGTGGAAAAGGGGTCAGCCAAGTCAGGAGTGTAGACGTCCCGTGTCACTAAAACTGATTTCTCACATCATATCCCTAACACCATTAACATGACACTCACAATTTGAAGCAACACTACTGTCTACTGCATTTGCGATCGCCTTCTTCGGGGCGCTATGCATAAGCGAATTAGTCCCTCAATCCAAAATTACCACCAGTGGAGGCTTATTACACCAGGATGTAGTAATAGCAAATAATGCAATACGTCTATGCATACACAAATCGAAAACGGTTCCAGCGGGCAGGGGCACTTGGGTACTTCTACAACCCACAAAAGGTACACTGAGTCGGGTAACTATAGCAAAAACATATTACCATCAGATCACTAAGTAATTTCTTCCTATCACACATTGATGGAACGCCATTATCAAGATAGCAGTTCCAAGCTATATTTAATAAATGCCTAACACCGGCAGGGAACCACCCTAAAGATTACGGGACACACTCATTCCGCATTGGCGCGGACACGGAAGCAGCAAGAGCAGGACTGTCAGAAACGGAAGTTCAGAGGATAGTGAGATGGCGATCCACGTGTTTGGCGAGATACACAAGACCGGACTTGTTATCCTAACGTGGTTTGTTTCTTTTACAGGTTACGCTAAGCCAACAGAGTGGGTGATAGGCCACTCGTATATAAATTGGGCAGAAAAAGGGCGAAAGTCCGCCCAGGCGGGAGGAAATTAGAGTTCATAACACATATTTCAACTGGAGAGGTATTAGAGGCCTGCAATGGCAACAGGTACTAATGGAGGTAATCAAGGCAGGGAGAGAGGCAAGAGGTCCCGTCATCTTAGTTATACAGGCCGGGGGAAACGACCTAGGTCATCACAAGAGCGCAGAACTAATGGCAATAATGAAACTAGACACAGTGCTTCAGAGAATTTTTCACAAAACTAACTATAGTATGGTCAGAGATTGTGCCGATAGCAGTATGGCAAGGTGCGCGGGACATCACAGCCATCTAATGGACAAGGCGGGTAATAAATATTCGGATGGCAAAATTTAGAAGAGACAGAGGCGGTGTAGTGATACGACAATTGGAAGGAGATAAAGCAGGCCTCATACGACCCGACAGTGTTCTCTTAATGGATATTGGACTGGACATATTCCTGTCAGGACTCCAGGACGGAGTGGATCAAGCGTTAAGAGTGATGGATGGGGGTCAGAGTCCTGTATACGAGTACGTAGGATCCTCCGTGGCCTGGAAATAGAAAGGACATGTTGGAGAGTTACACTTGTTGGCCAACTTGCCGGAGTGGAGACCCAGGGCATGCTGCAACAAGCTGAATTATTTTAGAAATAAAATGCCTTTCTAATGGAATGAGTATAAAGAGTTAATAAAGCTGTGACCGATCCTCACGCATACAGTTGTAAGAGTTACATTATTGTATTGTCAAGGAAAGGGGGGCGGTAGGGGGGCTGAGCGTCTGGGTTTGGTTGGGGATCTCCACAGGCTAGATGCAGTTAAAAATTCTTATTAGATACACAGGCGGTGCAGCTAGTTTGGCAGCTGGGCTACTACGCCCAAAGTATTGCTTGGGCTAGATGCAGTTAAAAATTCTTATTAGATACACAGGCGGTGCAGCTAGTTTGGCAGCTGGGCTACTACGCCCAAAGTATTGCCTGGGCTAGATGCAGTTAAAAATTCTTATTAGATACACAGGCGGTGCAGCTAGTTTGGCAGCTGGGCTACTACGCCCAAAGTATTGCCTGGGCTAGATGCAGTTAAAAATTCTTATTAGATACACAGGCGGTGCAGCTTGGTTCACAGCTGGGCTACTACGCCGACTAGCAGACACTGAAGCTTTGGAGCAGACCTCTGATTCCCAGGCTATAGTATGAGTAAACAGCTCTTGAGACTCAACCATCTGTGTTACCCCAAGCCATAGTGTATGTATTTTCTTACGGTTAAAAGGGGGGGGGGGCGACCCAACCCACCTGGAATTGACTATGCCAACATCACGTAAAACACAGCAAGGGGACTCCAAAAAGAGTCTCCATTTTTTCCAAAAATTGTGGCACAGACACCACTTAAGTGGCATCAATTGCCCCAGAGTTGCTTAAAACGGTTGGTGAGGTGATTTTACCAAATCCTCAAGCTTTTAGTCTCCCCAGGATGACACAGGGGTCGAAAAGTCCTTGCGGATCCATGATTTGTTCATCTTTAAGACCGCGAGTCTGTCTACATTCTCAGTGGACAGTTGTGTGCGCTTATCTGTCAGCACACCACCAGCAGCGCTGAACACACGTTCAGAAAGAACGCTGGCTGCAGGGCATGACAAGATCTCCAAGGCGTGAGTGGCGAGCTCAGGCCATTTTTCCAGATTGGAATCCCAAAATGAGCAAGGGTCCAGTGACACAGTCATGGCTTCGATGTTCACTTGGAGATACTCCTGTACCATCGTCTCTAGGCGTTGACTATGTGTCAGACTTCTTGTCTCCTGTGGCCTTGCAAAGGATGGTCTAAAAAAGTGGTGAAACGATTCCACAAAATTGCTGTTACCAGCAGATACTGTGTTACTGTTAGAGTGATGAAGACTCGACAGTCCCACGGTTGGCAAGTTAGAACTGTGAGATTCACTACGTGCACCACTGGTGTTTTGTGGAAAAGCACATGTAAGATTCTGCAACAGCCTCTGCTGATACGCCTGCATGCGTGAATCCCTTTCTATGGCAGGAATTATTTCGACAAATTTACTTTTGTACCGGGGATCTAAGAGTGTGGCAACCCAGTAGTCGGGATTACTTCAAATTCTGACAATTCGAGGGTCATGTTGCAGGTAGTGCAGCAAGAAGGCACTCATGTGTCTTGCGCATCCAGGAGGACCAAGTCCTTTTTGTGTTGGTAGCAAGGTAAGAATCATGCTTCCTTCCTCTGCCCTCTCCCCCCAACCTCACACAACATAAATGTTATCAAGGTCTCCCTCATCTGATGAGTCTTCCATGCCCATCGCCAGTTTGTCCTCCACTTCTTCCTCGGCTCCTTCACCTTCCTCAGTTTGGCTGCTACCATGCGCCCTGGTTAATCCCTCTCCCTCACCCTCCTATGCCTGCCAACTTGGTGCTGCCGACCGTCTGGACCATGGAGATGTTATCCCTTCATATGACTCCTCCTCTACTTCCTCCATCACCTCTTGTCCCACCACCTGACTCCAAATTCTGTTTAACATGTGCTCCAGCATGTAAATCACCGGAATAGTCATGCTGATAATGGGATCGTCAGCACTAAACATCTTCGTCGCCATTTCAAAACTGTGCATAAGGATGCATAGGTCCCTGATCTGAGACCACTCCTGCAGCGTGATTTGCCCCACCTCTGGATCTCGTTGGCCCAGGCTATACGTCAGAACGTATTGCACCAGGGCTTGTCGGTACTGCCACAGTCGCTGCAACATGTGCAAAGTTGAATTCCACCGTGTCGCCACATCGCATTTCAGCCGGTGAACTGGCAGGCCCAACGACTTCTGTAGAGAAGCAAGTCATTGAGCTGCGGGATGCGAACGGTGGAAGTGAGCACACAGCGACCGTGCCCTCTGCAGAAGGCCATCTAGTCCAGGATATTGGGCTAAAAATTGCTGGACAAGCAGGTTCAACACGTGAGCCATACAAGGCACGTGTGTGACATTGCCCCGGCGAAGGGCCGCACCCAGGTTTGCAGCATTGTCACACACAGCCTTCCCTGGTTGCAGGTCCAGTGGAGACAACCATTCATGAAACTGGGTCTCCAGAGCTGACCACAACTCCTCAGCTGTGTGACTCACATTTCCCAGACATTTCAATGTAAAAACCGCATGATGCCGTTGAGCCCTGCTGCCAGCATAGTATGAAGGTGTGCAGGATTCCTTCTGCGCAGTTAGAAAGCTGGTGGCATTACCAGACAGGCTTTTGGTGCAGGTGGAGGACCGAGAGGAGGTTGAGGAGGCAGAAGCAGTGGAGGAACTTCTAGATAAAGAGGATTGACGCACAACTCGTGGGGACGGCAAGACTTGGACAGCAGCCCCTTGTCCTGCTGTCACCATAGTTACCCAGTGCCCAGTCAGCGACATGTAACGCCCCTGGCCATGCCTACTCGTCCAAGTGTCTGTGGTGAAATGCACCCTGTCACACACAGAGTTTCTCAAAGAAGCGGTGATGTTGTGTGCGACATGCTGGTGTAGCACAGGCACACCTTTCTTTGAGAAGTAGTGCTGACTGGGCATCTGGTACTGGGGCACTGCGACGGACATAAGGTCTCGAAAATCCTCTGTGTCCACCAGGTGGAAAGGCAGCATTTCTGTAGCCAACAGCTTGCAGATGGTGAAATTCAACCTCTTAGCTTTGTCATGGCTAGGAGGAAATGGTCTTTTACTTGTCCACATCTGAGGGACCAAGGGCTGGCTGTTGTGCTTAGACGGGGTTGAGAAGGGTGTCCCCAGCAAACTGCCGGTCTGTGAGGAAGATGCAGGCGGACAGGTTAGGTTACCTTGATCCAAAGGTGGTGCTCTCTATGTCGGAGAGCGCTCAACACCAGCTGGTGTTTCCACTTCCAAATGAAATGATGACCTGCCAATCACACTGGCTGTTGAGGGTAAAGAGGTGGCAGGTCTGCGTCCAAAAACATGTGTGACTGCTGTCCCCCCAGTCACAGAGGATGAAGAGGCCGCAGATGCACAAGATGGGGCAGATGGTGGTTCGCCCGGCCCGCTAGGCCGCATTCTAGCACAGTGAGCTTCCCACTGCAACTTATGCTTCATGTCCATGTGACGGTTCATGCATGAAGTACTCAAACTATGGATTTTTTGGCCTCTACTTAGTTTTTGCTAACAAATATTACAGATAACATGAGTTGGGTCATCCTTATCGGTCTGAAAAAAATGCCCAGGCTATGCAAGGCTTTGAGCCCATGCGACCTGAAGATCCACCACGACTTGTGGTCAGAGGCAGAGTTGTGGTTGAGGATGCAGTTGTTGACGTGCTTCCAGTACTACGTCTCTGTCCAGGAAGGCGCAACCTAACCTCGTCGTCAATAGCATCCTCCGCCACCTCCTCTGCTGACCTCATCGACTGGCTGACTGTGGGTTGACAGTAAGTGGGATCTCCAACCTCATCATCATCACCCTGTGTGTTATCACACCCGTCGTCCTCAGAACCAACCTCTTCCTGCCCTGGCCGAAAAGTCAAGTTGTCGCTCCAATCAGGTATTTGAGTCTTATCATCGTCTTCCTCATTGTCTCCACCAACAGGAGTTACAGTTTGGGAATGAGGGTCTACATTATGGTCAGAACCTTCTGCGTCTGGTCCTGGATCCGACTCATAAAGATTCTGGGCATCAGTGCAGATCATTTCCTCGTCTGGATTCACAGAAGCTCTGGAGCAGACCTCCGTTTTCCAGGCTATAGTATGAGTAAACAGCTCTGTAGACTTAACCATCTGTGTTACCCCATACTCAGACGGGCAGCTGGAGACTTGAAAGCTGTGAGGAAGCAAGTGCGATTGGGGTGACACTTCTGAGGACTGGAGTATTTGTGATGTTGAAGTTGAGGTGGAGGAGAGCCCACTTGAAGGAGCACTTGATATCCGTTGAAGCACCTGCTGTTTTTGTGCCTCATCTGGAATTTGTAGCGATGGGCGTGTTCGTAAGAAAGGGATCGTATCACATTGTACACGAAAAGAAGTAGACATTTTAGTTTGGCTGGAAGATGGTCTTTCTTCTGCAGATGTTACTGTTGCTTTAACACCTACCCCACGGACACAACCTTTTTTCCCCTTTCCAACACGCCTATTCCCCTTTCCACCAGCAGCAGGCCTTTTGCCATTCATTTTGGTGGTTAACTAATTGACAACTTTGTAGTTGTTTGCACCAAGAAAGATGGATGGAAACCGAGCAGAGCTGAGTGGCCAAACTGTGGTACTAGCCCAAAAAGATTGGCTGGGCTAGATGCAGTAAAAAATTGTTATTAAATTCAAAGGTGGTGGAGCTTGGTACAGATGGGCTACTACAATGAGTAACAGACACTGCTATTATGCCCAAAAGGATTGGCTTAGCTAGATTTAGCCAAATGCTATGAAAAACACTTGCACAGCACTGGCACAGACCTGCCTGGCAAAAAGTGCTAGGAACTGCTGTAACCTAGCCCTCAAAAGGGCTGCAATTACAAACTAGTCCCTACTCCCTAAACCTGTCAATTTAAGAGAAAATTCGCTTGCAATTCATAGTTACACAATATAGCGCCCACAGCAGCAGCGGTGCAGTCTAACACTCAGCTGCAGCAGTGAGAAAATGGTGGCGACGGCGAAAATGGCTGGGTCTTATAGGGCAAGGACATGTGACATACACTGCCAATGACAGATGCCCTTGCTTGTGTGAAAAAAAGCAGTTCGCTCCGTGTGTGCGCTGCTGATAGGCTGACAGATTGCACCTCCCCACTGTAAATGCGGGAAATAGAAAAAAAAATGGAGATCGGCATTATTTCTGCAGAGATCCATCCCATGCCCCTCCCCCTGTACACTGAAAATGTATACTAACATTAACAGTATTACTGTGAAAAAGTCCAGTTATGATTTTGGTGCCCGAACAGTTATCGAACATAACCTCGAACAGCCGGATTTTTTGCAAATCGTTCGGGTTCGTCGAAAGGCTCGGACACCGCCCAAAACAGCTCGAATTTGAGACTGGCGAACAGTTCGAGTCGAATACCACTCATCTCTAAACGAGACCCTCAACTACAACACCTCCAATACTAAATTGATGTAATACAAAATGACATCGTAAAAACCCAATAGCATCAATGAAAAATGCATCAATAATAAATATTGTGAAATAAGTAAAAAATGAAAAACCAACAGTGCAAAAATACAGAATACAAAAAAAAATGAAATAATGAAAATATAAACCAGTCCTTCAGAGAGGGTAAAGAAGGTGAGGATAAGCAGGGAGAGCATTTTACTGCTCCCTCGTGCAACTTCATCGGGGGCGAGGATCTCTGGCATATGGCATATCGATCTGTACATCACCAAATTAGGTCTCGAGTGTGCATGGTGCCCTTTCACTCCACAGCCCGATCATATGTCTATCCAAAAAGATTAGCACACACCGTCAGTAAATACTGATTAGTAAAAACAAGTAAAAAGGTCTATTGGTAAATGCTGTGAAATAAACAGGAATAAAAAGAGAAGGAAAGATCATAACAATTAGCAAAAAAAATACTCAGAATAGCAGCAGGCAGAAAATATAAAAAAAAAATTATCACTTTAATTTGTTAATGCCTTTTATATACGTTTACTTGGAATATTGGACTGTACAATTTACATACAAAATTCTTTGAACATATCGATCTTTTGCCTATTGACATTACTATTTAAAATTAAACATAATTTCTAAGAATTTTTTTTTTTTTTCAGCCCATAGATCTAGATAATGACGTGGCAAAAAATTCAATCAGAAAATTAAAGGGTTTTTTGAGGCATACTATATTGAAGACCTATGAGTTAGATACAGTGGCATAACTAGAGTCTGATGGGCCTCGTGTGCATGATTTGGACCAGGGTCACTTCCCATCCTGATATATATCCTCCATCCTGGTATTTATATCCCTCATCCTGGCCCTATCCTGGTATATGTCCCCCGTTCTGCGCTGTTCTTTAATGCATAGAAAAAAAATATAACATTATACTCACAAGGGGCATATATAGAAGTCAAGGGGTCCCATAGCAGAAATATAACGCACTTCCCATAGTCCTCCATAAAGTATAATGCACAGCGGAGCCAATAGCCATCCATGTACTATAATGCGGAGCCAATAGCCATCCATCTACTATAATGCACTGCCCATAGTCATACATGTAGTATAATGCACAGCCCATAGTCCATCCATGTAGTATAATGCACAGTCCATATTCATACATGTAGTATAATGCACTGCCCATAGTCATACATGTAGTATAATGCACAGTCCATAGTCAGACATGTAATATAATGCACAGTCCATAGTCCATACATGTAGTATAATGCACAGCCCATAGTCCATACATGTAGTATAATGCACAGCCCATAGTCATACATGTAGTATAATGCACAGCCCATAGTCCATACATGTAGTATAATGCACAGCCCATAGTCCATACATGTAGTATAATGCACAGCCCATAGTCATACATGTAGTATAATGCACAGCCCATAGTCATACATGTAGTTTAATGCACAGCCCATAGTCAGACATGTAGTTTAATGCACAGCCCATAGTCAGACATGTAATATAATGAATAGCCCATAGTCCATACATGTAGTATAATGCACAGCCCATAGTCATCCATGTAGTATAATGCACAGCCCATAGTCATACATATAGTAATGCACAGACCACAGTCATACATAGTAGTATAATGCACAGCCCATAGTCATACATGTAGTTTAATGCACAGCCCATAGTCATACATGTAGTTTAATGCACAGCCCATAGTCAGACATGTAATATAATGAATAGCCCATAGTCCATACATGTAGTATAATGCACAGCCCATAGTCATCCATGTAGTATAATGCACAACCCATAGTCATACATAGTAGTATAATGCACAGCCCATAGTCATACATATAGTAATGCACAGACCACAGTCATACATAGTAGTATAATGCACAGCCCATAGTCATCCATAGTAGTATAATGCACAGTCCATAGTCATACATAGTAGTATAATGCAGAGCCCATAGTCATACATAGTAGTATAATGCACAGTCCATAGTCATACATAGTAGTATAATGCACAGTCCATAGTCATACATAGTAGTATAATGCACAGTCCATAGTCATACTGTAGCACCCTGAGGATTCGGCTGCTACAGGGGTATTGCACCTCAACCCAGAGGTGTGATATTCCACTCCCGGGTAAGGATGGAGTGTGGATCTGAGCTCGGTAGGCTGCATGCACTACACACATCCCATTTCCGAGGAGCAGACCGACGGTACTCCCACTTAGAAATGTGCAGGTACGACCGAGTCTGTTCCTGGCTGGAGTGGGAGGGGGGTGGTACATCCCATGTAGTGTAGGGGCAGATAGGGGGAGCAGCCTGGGTAAAGATAGGAGCTCATTGGGTGCTGGTCACCTGAGCTCACACATAGAGGGTGTATATAAGGTGGGCACCAACTAAGATCAGGGTCAGATGCAGAGGATCAGATGCAGGAAGTGAGTCAGCTGCAGGGAACAAGTCAGGAGCAGAGGAGAGAAGAAAGACCAAGACCCAGAGTGAGAGAGGAGAAAAGAGAGAGACCCAGAGCACAGAAGAGAAGGACTCTGAGATCCCAACTAAAAGCACCGGGTGAAGAGTCGGCATCAGGGTACCGGAACCCAAGCTGGTGGGGGTAAAAACATTCCCCAGCCAGAGACCGGAGACCGTGGGCAGCGTCTGCCACGGTCACCCATCACATCCACCCCAAAGGCACACCACATGAAGGGTCAGGGAACCCAGGGCCAAGGGTGTCCCAACAGAAGGCCCGAGGGAGCTGGACCTAGGTGGATTACTGGTGGGGACGGCCAGAGAACGGGACAGAAAGAGAGCTCAGGGCCACGCTCCGGACTTGTTTGGGGGTTGGCTGGATCCAGGACCTGGTGGACGCAGCACGGCTCGGGTGGTCACTAGCAGCTGGAGTGACCAGTACAACATCTGCAGTAAGTAAACACCCTTAACTGCACAACCCGACTCTGTCTTCACTGCCGTCTGCACTACACCACCACAACCCCCATCCTCTGCGCCTGTCCCCTCTGAGGCTATACCCCTCCCGTTGGGGGTTATCCCACCAAGCTGCGCACCCACCATCAGCCTCAGCGGACCCTGCTGCAGCGGCGGCCACAGTGACCGCATCACAACGGGTGGCGTAGTCGACACAAAAGAACTCTTAATAACATCTGTAGGACTGCCACATAACACTGAGCTTGACGCCCTGGGCACGGGGCCGGGTCACAGCCGCTCGGAGACTACAACCCCCCATCTGATCCGGTGCCGGGTATTCCCCTCAAAAAGGAATATGTCCCAGGGGGCGCGTCAACTTTGGCGTAGTCGGCAGGATTACGTGCCCGCAACACCTGGGTACTGCGTGCCTGAAGAAAGGTGCAAGTTTACCTCAGAAAGAAGTCTCCCGCCGGTTCCGGAGGGTCCACGCCATCGGACTCCATCACCAGTCGTTTCCCGCCGATTGTCCGCCATTTCCAACTTGTTCCCGCCATCTGCAGAGTTTCCCGCCACTGGGCGACGCTTCCCGCCAAAACCGCAGATTTCCCGCCTTGGAAGAGCAGCGGACGCCATTATGGGCGTGCCAAAGGAGGGCGAGAGGCCGCCTCCCATCGTGGGCCAGGACAGAAAATGGCGCCAAAAGTGGAAACCGCCCCCACCAACAGAGACTGTGATGCTAGAGGTGTCTGTCAGCGTGAAAGAACTACCCCTGGAGCTGACAGTCACCGAGTGGCCCCGGGACCGCCCTCGAAGTGGGAGGAGACGAGAGAAAAGAACGAAGATGGGTGCCGCCTGGAGCAGTCTGGAGCGAGCGCACCCGGAGGCAGGAAGCCTGGAGAGGAGCAGCAGAAAAGCTCACCCGGAGATGTCCAGAGAGCAGAGCAGCACCGGCCCGCTGGCCAGGAGCCTGCTGGAAGAAGAGCAGAGCAGCACCGACCCGTTGGTCAGGAGCCTGCTGGACACCACGACCCCACTAGGCCTAGTGGAGGTCCTTGCACAGCTCCCCCGAGACCGGGAGTGTGCGCAGACTGCCCTGGAGGGCCTCGCACGGAGGATGGCCCGGGTACAGCGCGAGATATTGGCGGAATGGAGCCGGGAGATGGCCCAGCAAGCTGAAACCAAGACCCGGAGCACGCCAGCCGAGATGAGGAAGGAGACCGCCTCTGAGGATGGCGCGGGAGGACCCAAGGCCGGAGACGGCGCCGAGGAGGGAGCCGAACGCAGGGAGGCAGGTAAAGGGGACGCCTATACCCCAAGCCGTGACACCGCTTACCTGCCCCAGCTCCCCGTCGCAGAGCCCGAAAGTCCCCCTGCTGTGCCCGAAAACGCCATGTCACCGACGCAGACTAGGCCCCAACCGGAAGCCGCCGCCGCGACCCCTGTGACGTCACACGCCTCGACCCCGAGCGTGACCAAGCAGGAAGTACCACCAGCCTGGTCGCAGGGCCTAGAATTCCCGGGCGTCGCATCACCAACAGCGCCCCCTACCTCCGCGGAGCCTCCGGCCTGGCCGCAAGGCCAGGTAGCCCAGGGCGCCGCCGTATTAACGGTGCCCTTCACCTTCCAGGTGCCCCAGGCCTGGCCGCAAGGCCTGGGCAACCCGGGCGCCACCACCACCGCGCCCGCACCCGTAAAACCAAGGGTGCCGCGTCTGGGAGAGGACTTGTTTGCCCAGCACACGTGGCCGGACGGGCAGCCTTTCATCTGGCCCCAGAAATATTACGAACTGGAGCACCAGAGGAGGGTTGGGGCCATGTGTGCACCCCTGATTCCGGCTCCGAAGCCCGTAATAAGGATCTCGCCCCCGCTAGCGGAAGCACAGTTTGAGTGGGACCCCACCGGAGAAGATCTAATGGGGTTCACTCAGGAAACTAGGGCAGCGGCAGCAGAGCGTGCGGAGTGCTGCCGCCAACAGCTCGAGGAGTTTGCGAGGGAGCGGAGAGAGAGGCGGGTCCGGGAACAACAGGCCCAAGTACGGAGCGCGGAGCAGAAGAGCCGGACCAGGAGGGACCCCCGTGCAGCGCATTGTCCCCGCACCATCGGGACAGTGATAAAGTTCAACCAGCAGCACGGGTGGGGCTTCATCAGAGACAACAACACCCCCGGCGACGTCTTTGTCACGCGCAGAGACGTGGAGTCCCATCTGCCGGAGGGGCACAGAGGTCGTGACCTCTACATCGGAGATGAGGTCACCTTCACCCGGCACAAGTGTGCCAAAGGACCTTACGCCCTCCACGTACACCGCCTGACGGAGGAGGAGTTGCGGTGCGAGGAGGAGGAGCAAGAGGACCCGGACGGGTCTGAAGTAACAACCAGCTGTAAGCAAAGAGCAGGAGGAAGACGCCGTTGAGTGCGGCAGAGAAGTGATGTAAATAGTTACCCGACCGGGTACCAAAGAAACTGTTGATACTTATATATAGTCCCCGTTGGGACCAGCTGAGTGAACTGTTTACCCGTTAACCCCTTAATCCCACAGGCTGAGGACTGTGAGCAGCCATTCCCTTCCCTCCTTACCTGGCCGAGGACTGAGAGCGGCCAACTTCCCCTGTATATAGTTGCGCGTCCTAAAGCGCCCCCTACCGGTTTTATAGAAAACCAGTTTTCTAAGAGACTGTCGCACTTTTCCCGGACACACGTTGCATAGTGTCCGGAGGAGGAACCTGAAACAAGAGACGACGAGAACGTTTATATGAAAAGTTTTATATATATATAATGTTTTATATATTTTATGTTGTTTATGAAAAAAATTTTGTATGTTTTGGTGTTTTGTCTTTACAGCCCGAGGACGTGCTGTGATTTACCAGGGGGGAATGTAGCACCCTGAGGATTCGGCTGCTACAGGGGTATTGCACCTCAACCCAGAGGTGTGATATTCCACTCCCGGGTAAGGATGGAGTGTGGATCTGAGCTCGGTAGGCTGCATGCACTACACACATCCCATTTCCGAGGAGCAGACCGACGGTACTCCCACTTAGAAATGTGCAGGTACGACCGAGTCTGTTCCTGGCTGGGGTGGGAGGGGGGTGGTACATCCCATGTAGTGTAGGGGCAGATAGGGGGAGCAGCCTGGGTAAAGATAGGAGCTCATTGGGTGCTGGTCACCTGAGCTCACACATAGAGGGTGTATATAAGGTGGGCACCAACTAAGATCAGGGTCAGATGCAGAGGATCAGATGCAGGAAGTGAGTCAGCTGCAGGGAACAAGTCAGGAGCAGAGGAGAGAAGAAAGACCAAGACCCAGAGTGAGAGAGGAGAAAAGAGAGAGACCCAGAGCACAGAAGAGAAGGACTCTGAGATCCCAACTAAAAGCACCGGGTGAAGAGTCGGCATCAGGGTACCGGAACCCAAGCTGGTGGGGGTAAAAACATTCCCCAGCCAGAGACCGGAGACCGTGGGCAGCGTCTGCCACGGTCACCCATCACATCCACCCCGAAGGCACACCACATGAAGGGTCAGGGAACCCAGGGCCAAGGGTGTCCCAACAGAAGGCCCGAGGGAGCTGGACCTAGGTGGATTACTGGTGGGGACGGCCAGAGAACGGGACAGAAAGAGAGCTCAGGGCCACGCTCCGGACTTGTTTGGGGGTTGGCTGGATCCAGGACCTGGTGGACGCAGCACGGCTCGGGTGGTCACTAGCAGCTGGAGTGACCAGTACAACATCTGCAGTAAGTAAACACCCTTAACTGCACAACCCGACTCTGTCTTCACTGCCGTCTGCACTACACCACCACAACCCCCATCCTCTGCGCCTGTCCCCTCTGAGGCTATACCCCTCCCGTTGGGGGTTATCCCACCAAGCTGCGCACCCACCATCAGCCTCAGCGGACCCTGCTGCAGCGGCGGCCACAGTGACCGCATCACAACGGGTGGCGTAGTCGACACAAAAGAACTCTTAATAACATCTGTAGGACTGCCACATAACACTGAGCTTGACGCCCTGGGCACGGGGCCGGGTCACAGCCGCTCGGAGACTACAACCCCCCATCTGATCCGGTGCCGGGTATTCCCCTCAAAAAGGAATATGTCCCAGGGGGCGCGTCAATACATAGTAGTATAATGCACAGCCCATAGTCATACATGTAGTTTAATGCACAGCCCATAGTCATACATAGTAGTATAATGCACAGCCCATAGTCCGTACATGTAGTTTAATGCACAGCCCATAGTCAGACATGTAATATAATGAATAGCCCATAGTCCATACATGTAGTATAATGCACAGCCCATAGTCATCCATGTAGTATAATGCACAACCCATAGTCATACATATAGTAATGCACAGACCACAGTCATACATAGTAGTATAATGCACAGCCCACAGTCATACGTGTAGTATAATGCACAACCCATAGTCATACATGTAGTATAATGCACAGACCACAGTCATACATGTAGTATAATGCAGAGCCCATAGTTATACATAGTAGTATAATGCACAGCCCATAGTCATACATGTAGTATAATGCACAGCCCATAGTCATCCATAGTAGTATAATGCACAGTCCATAGTCCATACATGTAGTATAATGCACAGCCCATAGTCCATACATGTAGTATAATGCACAGCCCATAGTCATACATGTAGTTTAATGCACAGTCCATAGTCATACATAGTAGTATAATGCACAGCCCATAGTCAGACATGTAATATAATGAATAGCCCATAGTCCATACATGTAGTATAATGCACAGCCCATAGTCATACATGTAGTATAATGCACAGCCCATAGTCATACATGTAGTTTAATGCACAGTCCATAGTCATCCATAGTAGTATAATGCACAGCCCATAGTCATCCATGTAGTATAATGCACAACCCATAGTCATACATGTAGTATAATGCACAGCCCATAGTCATACATAGTAGTATAATGCACAGCCCATAGTCATACATATAGTAATGCACAGACCACAGTCATACATAGTAGTATAATGCACAGTCCATAGTCATACATGTAGTATAATGCACAGCCCATAGTCATACATGTAGTATAATGCACAGCCCATAGTCATACATAGTAGTATAATGCACAGTCCATAGTCATCCATGTAGTATAATGCACAACCCATAGTCATACATGTAGTATAATGCACAGCCCATAGTCATACATAGTAGTATAATGCACAGCCCATAGTCATACATATAGTAATGCACAGCCCACAGTCATACATAGTAGTATAATGCACAGCCCATAGTCATACATGTAGTAATGCACAGACCACAGTCATACATAGTAGTTTAATGCACAGCCCATAGTCATACATGTAGTTTAATGCACAGCCCATAGTCAGACATGTAATATAATGAATAGCCCATAGTCCATACATGTAGTATAATGCACAGCCCATAGTCATCCATGTAGTATAATGCACAACCCATAGTCATACATAGTAGTATAATGCACAGCCCATAGTCATACATATAGTAATGCACAGACCACAGTCATACATAGTAGTATAATGCACAGCCCATAGTCATCCATAGTAGTATAATGCACAGTCCATAGTCATACATAGTAGTATAATGCAGAGCCCATAGTCATACATAGTAGTATAATGCACAGTCCATAGTCATACATAGTAGTATAATGCACAGCCCATAGTCATACATGTAGTTTAATGCACAGCCCATAGTCATACATGTAGTATAATGCACAGCCCATAGTCCATACATGTAGTTTAATGCACAGCCCATAGTCAGACATGTAGTTTAATGCACAGCCCATAGTCAGACATGTAATATAATGAATAGCCCATAGTCCATACATGTAGTATAATGCACAGCCCATAGTCATCCATGTAGTATAATGCACAACCCATAGTCATACATGTAGTATAATGCACAGCCCATAGTCATACATAGTAGTATAATGCACAGCCCATAGTCATACATAGTAGTATAATGCACAACCCATAGTCATACATAGTAGTATAATGCACAGCCCATAGTCATACATAGTAGTATAATGCACAGCCCATAGTCATACATATAGTAATGCACAGACCACAGTCATACATAGTAGTATAATGCACAGCCCATAGTCATACATATAGTAATGCACAGCCCACAGTCATCCATGTAGTATAATGCACAGCCCATAGTCAGACATGTAATATAATGAATAGCCCATAGTCATACATGTAGTATAATGCACAGCCCATAGTCATCCATGTAGTATAATGCACAACCCATAGTCATACATAGTAGTATAATGCACAGCCCATAGTCATACATAGTAGTATAATGCACAGCCCATAGGCATCCATAGTAGTATAATGCACAGTCCATAGTCATACATAGTAGTATAATGCAGAGCCCACAGTCATACATAGTAGTATAATGCACAGTCCATAGTCATACATAGTAGTATAATGCACAGTCCATAGTCATACATAGTAGTATAATGCACAGCTCATAGTCATACATAGTAGTATAATGCACAGCCCATAGTCATACATAGTAGTATAATGCACAGCCCATAGTCATCCATAGCAGTATAATGCACAGCCCATAGTCATACATGTAGTATAATGCACAGCCCACAGTCATCCATAGCAGTATAATGCACAGCCCATAGTCATACATGTAGTATAATGCACAGCCCATAGTCATACATGTAGTATAATGCACAGCCCATAGTCATACATGTAGTTTAATGCACAGCCCATAGTCCATACATGTAGTATAATGCACAGCCCATAGTCATCCATAGTAGTATAATGCACAGCCCATAGTCATACATGTAGTATAATGCACAGCCCATAGTCATACATGTAGTATAATGCACAGCCCATAGTCATACATGTAGTATAATGCACAGCCCATAGTCATATCACAGCCATGCAACCCCGGTCACGTGCACACAGACATCAGTTGCTGGCCTCTGATTAGCCAGCAGCATGTATTGCCGACCAAGGACGCACATCCAGTTGTAGTTTCTACTGGTGTGGGCGGCCGTTACGCCACTGGTTAGATAAACATCAATATAAAGATCAGTGTCAGTCCAACACAAGAGAATAAGAGCTGATCTGCAGTCCCCAGCATGGGATGCTCCTTGTAATGTGTACATCTAGCTATCGCAAGAGTTAATAACAGCTGATCGGTGAGGGTGTTGGATCCGCAATCTGATATCAATGAGCTATCCTAAGGATATTATATCAGAATATGATAATGAAAGAGAAAGCAAGAAAGATTGACTTTCCACCTCTAAAGTTTGGGTCCCCATTGATTTCATTGGGTTCAGGTTCAAGTTCAAGTTGGGATACAATAGACTTAAGTTCAGTCAGGTACCAGAACCCCAAGTTCCACGGGTCCACTCATCCCTAGTTATTAATGGAAGGCTGAGAAATGTTCTGGCACAATGAATGCACTTAGACTCACAAATCATATAGATCCACCGCAGGCAGCTCCCATTGTTATTACCTAACAATTATGTCCCAGATATGCTTGATGGGAGACAGGTCAGAAGCAGAGATTCTTTACTGTAAGAGCAGTGAGACTATGAAACTCTCTGCCACATGATATGGTAATGGTCCATTCAACAAAATGTTCAAAGTGAAGCTGGACTCCGTTCTTGAAAAACAGAATATCAAAGGTTGTGGGCATTCGATTCTGTGATGGAACGATGATCCAAGAAACCAGTGTGATTGTCATATGTGGAATCGGGAAGGGCTTTTTCCCGTAATATGGTGCAATTAACATCTGCTCCATGGGTTTTTTTTTTTACTTCCTGTGGGTCAAGATGTTGAGTTGTAGGTTGAACTTTATGGACATATGTCTACTTTCAACCTTAAAGGGATCGTTCACCAGATTTTTCCCATATAAAGTCCGGCCTGCACCTGTAAACCCTCATGTATAGCATTCTAGAATAATGTATATATGTTACCAATGTGGCCTGCAAAAGACAAAACAGCTTTCATTATACTCATCTATGACGCGGTCCGGTCTGATGGGCGTCTCCGGTCTTGATCTGATGCCTCCTCTCTTCTTGCGATCGCCGTCCTCATTCCCTGCTTCGTGTAGATGACTCGTCCTATGTCATCCACATGGTGTCCTCCTTCGGCACTGTTATGTATAGAGAAAATCACAATCTCCTATGAACGCCAGATACAGGCTGGCTTTCAAGGGAGATTAGTAAGCAGACCGCCCGGCTCTCATAGCAATCTATTGGCACCCCACAATCACTTCACAGGCACACTGATGGGCGCTTGGATTGACTTACCCTCTCAACCGGCTCCTGTTAAATGCCGCTATCAGAGATTGACAGCGGCATTTAACAGGTTAACAGCCGCGGGTGGAGCTCAACTTCACCTCCTTCTGTTAAAGACACATGATGACTAATTTAATCAGCTATCATCAGATGTGAGAGCCCAAATCAAAGGCAGGGACACGACATATGACATACATGTACGTCATATGTTGTGAAGGGGTTAAGAGGCCTTTAATAGTGAGAATCACACTAGTCCTACCCCTAGGATTATGGTGTAAGTTGACGAGTGTAAGAAAAATCAAGATGATACATGACTTTAGGTTGACAAGACCAATAATTTTTATCCCCTTACGAACAAATGGCATAATCGCACGCCTCATGTAAGCAAAAAAATGTAAACACCAGAATTGCACTTTATTGGTTACAACTTCCAACACGTCCCTAAAAAATGGGCAATGAAAGTAATCAGTTTTACAAGTTACCCAGAATGGTACCAATAAAACTTTAGCTCACCATGCAAAAATATTACCACTGATACCTCTCAATTAAAAGGAAAAATAAAAGCGCTATGGGTCTCAAAAACATGGTGACCCCATTTTTTTTTCCACCACTTAAATGACGAAACAAAACTTACTTTAGTATAACCATAATTTTACTGACCTGGAGAAACATGTTGTCAGTTCATAATTACCAAAACGATGGTGGAATTGAATTTTTTTTAAACATTTCATTGCACTTGAGTTTTTTCCCCCATTTTTCATTACAAAAGTGAATGGCGTCATTCAAATTTACAACTTGTCTAAAAAAGAGAAGCTCAAAATACAGCTAAGAAAAATAGAAAAGTTATGGCTCTTGGAAGAAGGGCAGGTACAAAACTGAAGTGTAAAATGAAAAATTTGCCATGGCAGGAACGGTTTCATGAAATATTGCTACTTCTTGCAATCAGCGGTCATCGGTCATCGTAACAACTTGACTATTTTATTGTTACACAAAACATAACAGAGCGCTTTATTCCAAAACACATTAATGACCCTTTATAACCCATTTTATAAAAGTGACAAAAAGCAGTGAAAGTTTAAATTTTTTTTACCTAAAAAAATCAATTAGTGCTGCAGTAAGGGTGTATTTTCAAAGTGTTATTCTTGTTTGTTTTTATTCTTTTCTTTTTACAAAATACAATGACTGATTTTTACCAGAATTTTGACGTAGAACGGCTTGAAATATTGCAAAATTTTTGCAGAACTCGAAGAGATGTCAAAATTTAGCCACTTTTGGCCCAGTTTTTGAAAAGCTGGCACAGCTCATGATGTGGCCAAATGTGCCACAAAGGTGGCATAAATTCGAACAGATGTATGACAGACAATGCACCAAGATTTTTAGAGGGTGTACTCCTCTTCATTAATTTGGTGCATCATATTCTAGCGCTCACTTCATTAACTGTCACTCCTGGTGTGAGTGAAACACAGAAGGGAAAGGGAGCCCAGACGCTAGGGAAAGGGGGAAGAGGTGACCTCCTAATCTGGACTAGTGTCACCCTGACTCCTCTAACGTCCCTATACAGCCTCCACAGCTGGCGCCGATCACGTGCCTCATCCTACTATCCCTGGTGTAAGGCTACAACTGTGGGTGGAATGAGATGAGCACTAGTCAACCTCCGCTAGCACTCTAAAGACAAAAGGGGAAGACAACACAGGGGAATAATAACTTAGCTTTAGAAGAAACTGCAACAGGGCACACGGCCTCAAGACTCCAGAGAAGATGTGATGCTACTTCAGCAAAGTTCCAAGTAGGAATAAGTATAACTGGCGACACCCACCTAGACACACCAGGTATATATACACCCAGACTAAAGGAGGTAGTCGCTGGGTCCTAAGCACAGCCTCCTATCTAGGCAGCTGTCTGTATTGCCAAACGTGGAGACCTCCTGTAAACCACTGCAGGGCGACTGTCACCTCTGACACACCCGTGACATTAACAATGACATGAGAAACCCAAGTCTTTATGAATCGGAGATAATGTGCCCGGATATGTGACTGTAGACTGTCACATTGTGACATTGTGTGCACGCTGTCATGATTCCCCAGTATTGCCAGTGCGAGCAGGCTGTCTCGAATCTGTATGTATATGATTTGCATACTTGTGGTCACTTTCTGATGCGTAGTCTAATCAGGTTTCTCCCATTTTTCTTCTATTGAGAGAAGCTGATTGCGTCTGGTTGGCACTTCCCAGGGATATGCAAACCACATGCAAATAGTCACATGACCACCCAGTTGCATCAGCACTTCTGGGGAAATGTAACAGTGTGTTCACTGCCCGCGGTCATAATTCACATGCGATGACTGCAGACTTGTCACAAGCCTGGTCACGCTTTTAAAACCAGACACTCTGGTATCTGATTTGCATCAGTTATCACCACTGTTCTTTCCATTTTTCCAAAAACATATTGTACCAAATGACCTCAGCTCCCTTTGGAAATCGAAGGACAAATTTTTCAGAGATAGCATTTGGAAAGGGGAGCATGGTTTGTTGGGCTTCTAGTTTTCTAGTGCTTTTTTACACTTTGAATGCTTCCAAAATGCTTTGATGTGATGCATCTGAAGCAGAGATGGATAAGTGAGGCCAGGGAGCGGTCAACATAAACATATCACGGATCCAACCCATCAAAGATGCCCAGGTGACCTGCTGTGTCTACAAAACCCTCTACCAAGAACTTCACCTGTACCCTGGAAAGTTTAGAGACTACATTTGAATGTTCATTGCCAACTACGATGAGTTACTACAGAAAATTTCTATATGGAGTCAGTGCGTGGACACTATGTGGAAGAGGATCACACCAGAAGAGCACTTGATGGTCACCCTGAGGAAAGTACTGCCAATATCCTTACAATGTTCCATGGATGTGTTACTTACTTTCAGCAATGCTAGTTTTTTTTCTTAACACATTTTGGTCTAAAAACAAAAAGTTTCCTTGCTTTATTACCAGTATCAACTTAAAGTCTACAATTTCCCCCATTGTACAGGACTCTTGTAGGACTCCTTGGGATGTTCTTCATGTCATGATGACTTCATGAGTCTTTCCAGATATGCAGGAAATTCTCAAGGTTTATACTCCAGTCACGGACTCAGCTAATGCAGATGGATTTGAAATGTCAGATTGCCCAACTACAGACTGACCATTCAATGGGTAGTCTGGTCTGCTCATGGAAATGAGTTGATTAGGGTCACTCGGGTCCATAAGACCCTGAAAATCTTACTCATATCGCCTGACAGGTGAAGACTAGATTCCCCCATGGACTTTGCTCTATCCTTGGGATCTTGGGATGACTTGAAGGGGTTAACTCAGGTCTGCAAAATATTTGGCTCACTTTGCGGACCTAAGCGACCAACTAACTTATCTTGGACTTATCCCTAATATTAGTCCATCCTACACACATATTAAAAATATATTTTAACAAATTTAAAGTCTTTTTGGTGGGGAGGGTAAACCTAACTTGAGTTTTTTCTCTTTTATAAAAATTATATTCAAATTAATATAAAAGATTCATACACATACAGGTTTGGTTAGTTTTCTTTTTTAGATTACAAACTATGTATAGATACAGTGGGTATGGAAAGTATTCAGACCCCTTTAAATTTTTCACTCTGTTTCATTGCAGCCATTTGGTAAATTCTAAAAAGTTCATTTTTTTTCACATTAAAGTACACTCTGCACCCCATCTTCACTGAAAAAAAACAGAAATGTAGAAATTTTTGCAAATTTATTAAAAAAGAAAAACTGAAATATCACATGGTCATAAGTATTCAGACCCTTTGCTCAGACACTCATATTTAAGTCACATGCTGTCCATTTCCTTGTGATCCTCCTCGAGATGGTTCTACTCCTTCATGGGAGTCCAGCTGTGTTTAATTAAACTGATAGGACTTGATTTGGAAATGCACACACCTGTCTATATAAGACCTCACAGCTCACAGTGCATGTCAGACCAAATGAGAATCATGAGCTCAAAGGAACTGCCCAAGAAACTCAGACAATTGTGGCAAGGCACAGATCTGGCCAAGGTTACAAAAGAATTTCTACATTATTTAAGGTTCCTAAGAGCACAGTGGCCTCCATAAATTCTTAAATGGAAGAAGTTTGGGATCACCAGAAGTTTTCCTAGACCTGGCCGCCCAGCCAAACTGAGCAATAATGGGAGAAGAGCCTTGGTGAGAGAGGTAAAGAAGAACCCCAAGATCACTGTGGCTGAGCTCCAGAGATGCAGTAGGGAGATGGGAGAAAGTTCCACAAAGTGAACTATCACTACAGCCCTCCAACAGTCGGGCCTTCATGGCAGAGTGGCCAGACAGAAGCCTCTCCTCAGTGCAAGACATATGAAAGCCCGCAGAGAGTTTGCTCAAAAACACATGAAGGACTCCCAGACTATGATAAATAAGATTCTCTGGTCTGATGAGACAAAGATAGAACTTTTTGGTGACAATTCTAAGCGGTATGTGTGGAAAAAAGAGAAGCACTGCTCATCACCTGCCCAATACAATCCCAACAGTGAAACATGGTGGTGGCAGCATCATGCTATGGGGGGGGTTTTCATCCGCAGGGACAGGACGTCTGGTTGCAATTGAAGGAAACATGAATGTGGCCAAATACAGAGATATCCTGGATGAAAAACTCTTCCAGAGTGCTCTGGACCTCAGACTTGGCCTAAGGTTCACCTTCCAACAAGACAATGACCCTAAGCACACAGCTAAAATAACAAAAGGAGTGGCTTCAGAACAACTGTAACCATTCTTGACTAAACCCAATTGAGCATCTCCGGAGAGACCGGAAAATGTCTGTCCACCACCGTTCACCATCCAACCTGACGGAACTGGAAATCCCACTTATTAAACCTGACAGTGCATACCTGTGAAGTGAAAACCATTTCCGGTGACTACCTCTTGAAGCTCATCAAGAGAATGCCAAGAGTGTGCAAAGCAGTCATCAAAGCAAAAGGTGGCTACTTTGAAGACCCTAGAATATAAGACATATTTTCAGTTGTTTCACACTTTTTTGTTAAGTATATAATTCCACATGTGTTAATTCATAGTTTTGATGCCTTCAGTGTGAATGTACAATTTTCATAGTCATGAAAATACAGAAAAATCTTTAAATGAGAAGGTGTGTCCAAACTTTTGGTCTGTACTGTATGTACAGTCATGGCCAAAAGTTTTGAGAATGACACCAAAATTATATTTTCGCATGATCTGCTGGCCTCTGGTTTTTATTAGTGTTTGTCTGATGTTTATATCACATACAGAAATATAATTGCAATCATATTATGAGTACCAATAGATTATATTGACAGTTAGAATGAGTTAATGAAGCAAGTCAATATTTGCAGTGTTGCCCCTTCTTCTTCAAGACCTCTGTAATTCTCCCTGGCATGCTCTCAATCAACTTTTGGACCAAATCCTGACTGATAGCAGTCCATTCTTGCATAATCAATGCTTGCATTTTGCCAGAATTTGTTGGTTTTTGTTGGTCCACCCGTCTCCTGATGATTGACCACAAGTTCTCAATGGGATTAAGATCTGGGGAGTTTCCAGGCCATGGACCCAAAATCTCTATGTTTTGTTCCATGAGCCATTTAGTTATCACCTTTGCTTTATGGCAAGGTGCTCCATCATGCTGGAAAAGGCATTGTTGGGCACCAAACTGCTCTTGGACGGTTGGGAGAAGTTGCTCTTGGAGGACATTCTGGTACCATTCTTTATTCATGGCTGTGTTTTTAGGCAAGACTGAGTGAGCCGATTCCCTTGGCTGAGAAGCAACCCCACACATGAATGGTTTCAGGATGCTTTACAGTTGGCATGAGACAAGACTGGTGGTAGCGCTCACCTCTTCTTCTCCGAATAAGCTGTTTTCCAGATGTCCCAAACAATCGAAAGGGGGATTCATCAGAGAAAATGACTTTGCCCCAGTCCTCAGCAGTCCACTCCCTGTACCTTTTGCAGAATATCAGTCGGTCCCTGATGTTTTTTCTGGAGAGAAGTGGCTTCTTTGCTGCCCTCCTTGAAACCAGCCCTTGCTCAAAGAGTCTCCGCCTCACAGTGCGTGCAGAAGCACTCACACCAGCCTGCTGCCATTCCTGAGCAAGTTCGGCACTGCTGGTAGTCCGATCCCGCAGCTGAAACAGTTTTAAGATACGGTCCTGGCGCTTGCTGGTCTTTCTTGGGCGCCCTGGAGCCTTTTTGACAACAATGGAAGCTCTCTCCTTGAAGTTCTTGATGATGCGATAGATTGTTGACTGAGGTGCAATCTTTGTAGCTGCGATACTCTTCCCTGTTAGGCCATTTTTGTGCAGTGCAATGATGGCTGCACGTGTTTCTTTAGAGATAACCATGGTTAACTGAAGAGAAACAATGATACCAAGAACCAGCCTCCTTTTAAAGTGTCCAGTGACGTCATTCTTACTTAATCATGACTGATTGATCGCCAGCCCTGTCCTCATCAACACCCACACCTGTGTTAATGGATCAATCACTAAAACGATGTTAGCTGCTCCTTTTAAGGCAGGACTGCAATGATGGTGAAATGTGTTTTGGGGGTTAAAGTTCATTTTCTGGGCAAATATTGACTTTGCAAGTACAGTAATTGCTGTTAAGCTGATCACTCTGACATTCAGGAGTATATGCAAATTGCCATTACAAAAAATGAAGCAGTAAACTTTGGAAAAATTACTATTTATTTGTCTCATTCTCAATACTTTTGGCCATGACTGTATATATACACACACAAACTTACACAAAACTTAGAGGAGATTACTTCCTGTCTGTGGAGGTGTGATGGTGGTGGTTGACCCCTCTGTCCTCGGTGGTGTGGGGCTTGCAGATGGCCCTTTCAAAGGAGTCATTTGAAAGCCTATTGGAGGGATAAAGGGAGTGGAAAGAAAAAAGAATTCAAAAACGTCAGGAAAAGAATGGCCAGTTGAAGCAGAGGAAGAAGGAAAACAGAGAAGAATGATATGGGGTAGAGTTATGAAGGGAAGCAGAGATAAAAATGAGATTGAGTGAGTGGGAAAAAAGGACTGGTAGTGGGAATAGAACAAGGACGGGGCTAGTAGGAGGTAGGGGGAAAGATTTTGTATCAGAGAAGGACCTGGAGTAGGGAATAGATTAGGATGGGGGGTGAATGGGAAGGAGAGTGATGTGAAAGGGGATGGGGAGTGGGAAGGAGGCTCAAACTGAAAGATATGGATAGGACTGGGAATAGAGATATGAATAAGAGGGCCGGGTTTAGGCAGTACCAAACTGCTTGATAAAATGCCAGGAGACACACATGCTCCTGCCCAGGAGTCATTATGTCCCTCGAGGGACTTTGACTTAGGAACTATAGCTTTATCATCAATCCAAAATAGTTGATGCCAGGGTGCATCACATGAATTTCAGTTTGGTCACATATGGTTTGTTTCTGAACATGCAAAGTATTAAAAACTGGATGCGTTAATAGCTGACATGTTAGGTGACTATCCATTCTTACCGGTTTCTCAGACACAAACATAAAAAAAAAAATCAGATCCATTTGCCTTTTTTTTTTTTTGGTGTCAGACAAAAAAGTTGTGCAGACTACTCTTTTTATTCTGGCTAATAAACGGATAGTAGCCAGAAGGGAGTTGAAATGAATGGGTTCTGTATAGTGTTGAGCGAGCACTAAAATGCTCGGGTGCTCGAAGCTCGGGCCGAGCTCACAGTGATACTCGGGTGCTTGACCCGAGCAACGAGCCCAATGTTAGTCTATGGGAGACCCGAGCTTTTTTGCGGCAGCACCCCCGGCAGTCTGTAGAAAGCCTGAAAAGTGCCCAAACCGATAGTGACAGTGCTCAAATGACAAGGGGACAGCATGGGGATCGCCCCAGGAAGTATTTCTGACCCCCAGGTCACTGCTGTCAACAACGTGGTCAGAGGTATTAAGCCACTTTTAAGGGCTCACAATAAAACGTTCAAAAACGAAACAAACTGTTTTCCTGTGAAATATGTCAAGGAACATCCTTTCCAGGGTAAAGACTTGTGTATAAGTTAAAATAAATGACCAAAAACAAAAAAACTCCTCCACACCTTGGGCTATGTTCACAAGTAGCATTTTTTATGCGTTTTTGCACTTTTGTATTGCTTTCAACAGTGACAAATGCATTCACCGGGAAATGTCATTTTAACATTTTACAACCTTATCTGGCCATGTGCTGTGTGACACATGCATACAGTGCTGAAAAGACATGGGAACAGCATGAGGAATACCCCTGGAAGCATCTCTGACACCCAGGTCACTGCCTAAAAGTGTGCCCATCAGAAGTGATCCTTGTCGGATCAGAAGATGCAGACTTGCAACTATCCCATGCAAGTCCTTGTCCCAGGGCAGTGTTCAATTGTACCTCCCCCATTCCTTGCAATGCAAGCGCAAGTATGCAGCCTGCCACCCACCCACCCCCAGGCTGCAATACCATACTGCTTGCTTGCACTTGAAATTGGGCCTTTTAGGCATGTGGAGGCGGAATCTGGCCACCACGTCATGGCTGCATCGGCGGCCTGATATCCATACTCAGTTCTCAGCCACCCGGCGGCCGGGTGTCTTCGCTTGGTCCCCAACTGCCAGGGGGCGGCCGGGTGTCCATACTCTGTCCCCAGCCACCCCGCGGCCGGGTGCCCACACACGGTCCCCAGCCGCCCCAATTTGTCCCGGTGTACCTTATACACAAGCGTGCATACCAAAACATTACCTGTGCCCTCCACAGTGCATTTAGTGGGAAGGACAGCCTAACCACAAACACGTGGACAAGTGAATGTGGCCAGGGATGCTCCATCTCACTGACGCCTTCACACTGGGTTAATATTGTGGAAGCCGGGACACAGTTGGACACTGGGATGCAACACGTCCTCCAGACATAGAGGATTGCGGGTCCTGGGTCAATCAGGCTTCAACACAAAGTTCAGAAGGTAGCAGCAGTGGTCAGCCTCCTACACAACGAGTAAATTATTCATGATCATGAGGCCATCCATCTCCTTAGCTTTCTGTTCCTTGGAATGCAAGCACATATATGTAGTAGCGGCTAGGCCTGAGGTGGTCAGTGTTTTGGCGCATATCCTACCTCCTCCGAGGATTGCTGGATGTTTTCCTGCTACTATCCCAGTTCTATGACTCCCGTTAAAACAAAGCTTCAGGTGATGAAGGATGGATGAGGTGGTGGCAAAGGAGAAAGAGCAGGAGGAACAGGGACCAATCACATCAATATCAGGCCAGTCAACCACACATGTCTTGTAGGATATGTTTCTGTACCAAAAGGAGCGGTTCGGCTGCACAGTTATAGGGCATACAGTGAGTGCAATGCCTACCAAAAATTTCAAGGCACTCCAATGCCCCTTGGAAGGGACATGGAGGTCAGAGGGCCTTAACTAAACCGTTTTTTCCATTTATAGCAACTGGGTCTCCTGTACACTGTTGGCCTAAGCAGTGAATGGAAGGCTTTCCAAAAATTATGAGGAACTGCAATGCCCCTTGAATCAGACGTGGATTACAGCGTACTAAAAACCTTCTACCCATTATTGGGGAGTGGGTCTCCCTTAGTGTTCGCCTATGCATTGAAAAACAAAAGCTGACTAAAATTAGGAGGAAATGCAATGCCCGTTGGAAGAGTCGTGGAGGTTAGAGGTAATTAAAAACGACATTTCAATGCCCCTTGGAAGAGTGGTGGAGGTCCCAGTAGAATAAAAAGACAATATCAATACCCTTGGAAGAGTGGTGGAGGTCACAGTAGCTTAACAAGACGGTTTTAATGCCCCTTGGAAGAGACGTGGAGGTGACAGTAGCTTAATGTTATGATCTGCAACATGTACTAAGGAAAGATAGGGGAAAGCTGTCCCTACAGTAAGACTAAGCTGAATCCCTACGATGTAGTGGGCTGCCTGTTCCTTGTGAACAGACCCGCCTTAGTCCTTGGCTAGTCTGAACGAAGACCTATAGAATTAAGGGAGGGGTCCCTAAATAAACTAAGGACTGGGACAAAAATGGGACACCTCCTAAACAGAAGTTGTTGCAGAGCACAAAACACAAACTGGCAAAAAGTACTAGAGGTCCCAGAGGACCAAGCGAACTGACAGATAGGCACAGAAGCACCAGGCTAGCAAAACAACACTGAAGTCCAGCAAAGCAAGAAGGGCAGAGCTGGAATATATAGGCAGATGGTCACGTGACAGCAAAACACAAGATAGAACCCTCCTGTTAGCAAAAACTAACAGTACCCCCTCTCTATGAGGATCCTCTGGATCCTCCAGGCCCAGACCTATCAGGAAACCTCCTGTGGAAAGCTTTAACAAGCCTAGGAGCAGAGACCTCATCCGTCCTTACCCAGGAGTTGTCTTCGGGACCGAAACCCTTCCAGGAGACAAGATACTGTAATTTCCCTCTATGCCATCTAGAATTCAAAATACGAGAAATTTCATATTCGCCGTCTTCCACCACAGGAGGAACTGTGACAGTGGCGTCCCTATCTGATACGTCAGCCTTTTTCAACAAGGAAACATGAAACACAGGATTAATCTTCCAGGAAGTAGGGACATCCAACCTAACAGCAGACGGGTTAACAACCTGAAGCACTTTAAATGGACCCACAAACTTAGGACCCAGTTTTTTTTAGAGGGAATCCTCAACCGCAGGTTCGAGGACAACCAAACCATGTCACCCACAGTAAACAAAACCTCTTTACGTTTCCTGTCAAAATACTTCTTGGACTTCTTGTTAGCCTCTTGCAGGTTACAACGTACATTAGTCCAAACGCTCTCCAAATCACCGGAAAATTTCTCCTCCTTCGACACCGCCGACCCCAATTTGGAGAACGAACCAAAAGATGGATGTCTCCCAGTACAACAAAAAAACAGAACACCCAGCAGAAGAGGATGTATGATTGTTAAGAGCAAATTCTGCGAGAGGCAGAAACTCAGACCACACCTCTTGATTGTCTGCCACAAAACAACGCAAAAACTGTTCAACATCCTGGTTCTTTCAGTCTGTCCATTAGACTCAGGATGATAACCAGACGAAAACGACAAATGGACTCCCAACCTGTCACAAAAAGCACTCCAAAAGTGAGCCACAAACTGAGGTCCTCTATCAGAAACAATATCCGTGGGAAAGACATGGAGCTTGACAATCTCCTTAACAAACGCCTTAGCGAGTGTCTTGGCGCAGGGCAACTTAATGAATGGAACCAGATGACACATCTTACTAAAACGGTCCACGACCACCCAGATGACAGTAAAACCCTCGGACACAGGAAGATCAGTAATAAAATCCATTGTGAGATGCGTCCAAGGCGCACTAGGAACCTCCAGAGGACAAAGCAACCCTGCAGCAGGAGTATGTGAAGCCTTTGACCTAGCACACACAGTACACTGACGCACCCACCTGATGAATTCCTTCTGCCATCCAGGCCACCAAAAACTGCGACTGATAAGTCTCTTAGTCTCCGAAATTCCTGGATGACCTGCCAACCGAGACTCATGACACTCCACAAACAAATCTCTCCTAAAGGCTCTAGGCACGAACAACCTCCCATGGGGAGTGTTAGATGGAGCATCATCTTGAGCTTTCAGAATCCCATTCTCCAAAACAGAGTCCAAAGCCGCCACCACAACTCCTTTCTGCAAAATGCTCTCCTCCTCCTCCTCAGCACCGACCGTAGGAGAGAAGAGAAGCTGCGAGATAAAGCATCGGGTTTAACATTCTTCGTACCAGGGATATAGGTAACAGAAAAATGAAACCAAGAAAAAAAAAAAAAGTGTCCACCTAGCTTGATGGGCATTCAAGCGCTTGGCAACATCCAGATAGATCAAATTCTTATGATCTGTGAAAACCTGAATAGGAAATCTAGCGCCTTCCAAAAAATGACGCCAATGTTCAAACGCAAGCTTAATAGCCAGCAACTCCCGATTTCCAACATCATAATTCAGTTCGGTTTCTGAAAATTTTTTCAAAAAGAAGGCACAAGGATGTACTCCATCCCTGTTCTCCTGAGACAAAACTGCTCCGACCCCCACCGATGAAGCATCGACCTCGACCAAAAAAGGATTGGTCTCATCAGGCTGCATAAGGATAGGGGCAGAACTGAACCTCTCTATGAGATACTCAAACGCTTCCAAGGCCTCAGTAGGCCACTGGGCCGTATTCGCACCTTTCCTGGTGAGATCGGTTAGAGGTTTAACAATTACAGAAAAATTCTTAATGAATTTCCTGTAATAATTGGCAAAACCCCCAAATCTCTGTATATATTTCAAACCAATAGGCCTAGGCCATTCCTGCACAGCCTGAACCTTCACAGGGTTCATCTCAAAGCCCTCGCTGGAGACAATGTAGCCCAAAAACTAAATTTTCTGCACAGCGAACGCACATTTCTCCAACTTAGCAAAGAGTGAACTATCACTCAATAGCTGCAAAACTTCAAATACACTCTGCTAATAGGACTTTAGATCTGGTGAGTAAATCAAAATGTCATCCAAATACACAACTACATTCTTGCCAATCAAAGGTCTCAGGATGTCATTAATAAGGTTCTGAAAAAATGCAGGTGCATTGGTAAGAGCAAAAGGCATCACCAGATTCTCAAAATGACCTACCGGAGTGTTAAAAGCAGTTTTCCATTCATCACCCTCCTTCACACGTAACAAATTGTATGCCCCCCAGAGATCAGTTTTGGAGAACCACTTGGCTCCCACTAACTGGTTAAACAATTCAGGAATTAAAGGCAATGGGTAGGAATTGTGTACGGTAATCTTAATAATTTCACGAAAATCCAGACATGGACGTAAACCGCCGTCCTTTTCTTTAACAAAGAAGAATCCAACTGCCACAGGTTACTTAGAAGGTCTAATGTGACCAGCAGCCAGGCTAGTCTGTATGTACTCCTCCTATGCCTTTCTTTCAGGGATAGTCAGATTAAACAAGCGACTTTTGGGAAGCGAAGCACCAGGAACAAACTCAATGGTGCAATCATAATCCCTATGAGGAGGTAAAACTTCCGACTCCTCCTCCGAAAAACCCTCCCAAAATCTTGAATAGGTACAGGTAATTCCCCTTTATCCACAGCCGCAATTCGACCATTACAACATTTATCATAGCACTTCGGACTCCAAGACTTAATCACATTAGTAGACCAGTCCAATATAAGATTGTACAGTTTTAAGCAAGGCAATCCTAGAACAACAGGAGAGGGCAAATTATCCAAAACAACCTAGTCCAAAATTTCTTGGTGAACTCCATTGATAGTGAGGGGAAATGCAGCAGTCTTGTGAGTAATACATTTCAAAGGAGTGTTATCAATTGCAATCACAGAAATAGGTGATGACAAAGGTTTGGATTTCAATTTAAGGTTTTCCAAAAACCCTTTATCAATCACATTAAGTGTTGAACCACAATTCACAAATACCTGAAATTCAATCAAATCTCCCTGCAGAGTAGTACTCCCAGAAAGAAATACTCCTGCAGAGCGTAAACAAGCTATACGGGCGTAACTGACCTTTTTTTTTCCTTTACTTAAACGACGCTCACAATACTTAATCAAATGATCAGCCTTACCACAATAAAGACATAAAACTATGGTGAATCTCCGATCTCTTTCCTGAAAGTGGAGTGACATCTCTCCAACCTCCATTGGTTCTCCGCTGTCAGAGCAGATTTTCTGGGAACTAGGACCTGAAGTTACAGGAGTTTTTACATCATTCACCCTGGACCTCAGTCTCCTGTCCACACAAACAGCTAACTGCATAGCTTCCTGCAGTGTCTCAGGTGCAGGGAATGCAATTAGCAAATCCTTAACCCTTTCACTCAGACCAGCAAGAAATAAACATCTCAGCGCAGAATCATTCCATTTAACTTCTGAGGCCCATCTCCTGAAGCGTGAGCAATAATTTTCAACATCATCTGACCCCTGATTCAAACGTCTAAGTTCTGATTTAGCAGATGAGATTCAATCAGGATCGTAATATAATAGCCCCATAGCAGAAAAAAATTCAACAGACCTTAAACAAGGATCATTAGGTTGGAGAGAAAAGGCCCACCCCTGTGGTTCATTGCGCAAAAGTGACATAAAACCAATGCGCTGTGATTCATTCCCAGAGAATCTTGGTCTCAAACGAAAATATAACAAGCAAGCATTTTTAAAGGAAAAAAAAATCTTGCTGTTTACCATAAAAAAACATCAGGCAGTCCTACCTTGGGTTCGACAAAATGCGCTTCAGGACAGCTACTCATATGTTGCTGAAGCTCGGCCACCTCCAGAGACAATCCCTGCAAGCGTTGAGCCAAATCCTGGACGAAAACCATACTTATCCCCGAATTTCTTTCCTTTTCGTTTTTTGGGCTGGACTTACGGTTTTGATCTGCAACATATACTAAGGAAAGATAGGGGAAAGCTGTCCCTACAGTAAGACTAAGCTGAATCCCTACGATGTAGTGGGCTGCCTGTTCCTTGTGAATAGACCCGCCTTAGTCCTCGGCTAGTCTGAACGAAGACCTATAGAATTAAGGGAGGGGTACCTAAATAAACTAAGGACTGGGACAAAAATGGGACACCTCCTAAACAGAAGTTGTTGCAGAGCGCAAAAGGCAAACTGACAAAAAGTACTACAGGTCCCAGAGGACCAAGCGAACTGACAGATAGGCACGGAAGCACCAGGCTAGCAAAACAGTCAAAACAACACTGAAGTCCAGCAAAGCCAGAAGGGCGGAGCTGGAATATATAGGCAGATGGTCACATGACCGCAAAACACAAGATAGTTTTTGCTAGCAGGAGGGTTCTAACACTTAACAAGACGGTTTTAATGCCCCTTGGAAGAGACATGGAGGTCACAGTAGCTTAACAAGATGATTTTAATGCCCCTTGGAAGAGACGTGGAGGTTCCAGTGGAATAAAAAGACAATATCAATGCCCCTTGGAAGAGACGTGGAGATCACAGTAGCTTAACAAGACGATTTGAATTCCCCTTGGAAGAGACGTGGAGTACAGAGTGCTATAACAACACGGTTTTAATGCCCCTTGGAAGAGACGAGGAGGTCACAGTAGCTTAACAAGACGGTTTTAATGCCCCTTGGAAGAGACGTGGAGGTCAAAGTAGCTTATCAAGACAATTTTAATGCCCCTTACAAGAGCCATGCAGTACCTTCCAAGCAAAAGCTGCCAAAAATTAGGACGGAGGAACTTGCAATGCTGGCAACACGGACCACAGTCACCCTGGTTGTATAGTGGTGGTGGAGGCTGAGGATAAGGAGAAGAGCAAAGAACAGCCGAAATGAGGTTAGCGTATACCCATGTGTGGGTGTGAAGCGGTGCATGGGAATACACCTCCCGAAATAACACAGTGGATTTGACTATGTTACTCTGCTGTTATTTGGTGGTGATGAGAAGTCTGGCCCAATCCAGCCCTTGTTCATTTTGATAAGGGTCAGATTGTCAGCATTGTCAGTTGACAGGCGAGTGCGCTTATCAGTTATAGTACCCCCAGCAGCACTAAAAACACTCTGATAACACGCTAGCGGCAGGGCAGGCGAGGATCTCCAAGGCGTACAGAGCGAGTTCATTCCAAGTGTCCAGCTTGGATACCCAATAATTAAAAGGCACAGAGAAATCACGGAGGATGCTGGTACGGTCGGCAAGGTACTCCCTCACCATCTTTTGATACTTTCCACTCCTTGTGAGAGAATCCCACGCCTCAGGGCCTGTAAGCTGGGCGGGTCTCCGAAAACTGTCCCAGAACGTTGACAGTGTTCCCCTGCCTCTACTGGATTGGAGTTGCCTCTCTCTCGCCTGTACGCCTTGGTTGGGCAATGAACTGACCTCTGCAGGTAGCGTGTTCAGATGGGAATATTTTTAACAGTTCGGCAGCAAGGGCTTTCTGGTACTGCCCCATTTTTGTAGACCTCTCCACCTCAGGAATAAGAGAGTGAAAGTTCTCCTTGTAGCACGGATCTAAAAGTGTTACCAACCAGTAATGACCGTCACCCAACACTGACAACGCGAGGGTCACGGTTAAGACAGCGTAACAAAGTCAGCCATGTGTGCCAGACTAGTAACGGGCAAGACTTCCGTGTCCTCACCAAGATGACGACTGACCATGCTCTCCTCCTCCTCCCTGTCCTCAGGCCACCCACGCTGAACCGAAGGTATAACAGTTGTACAGGTATTACCGTCTACAACGCATGTTACCAGCTCCTGTTCTTCCTCCTCCTCCTCTCCCTCATTGTCCCCCAATGCACGTTGAGATGAGATGAGGCTGGGCTGTGTGTAATCGCCCACTATGGCTTCTTGATCCTTCTCATCATACTCTGGCTGCAATGCCTCCTCTTTAATTCTCTGCAGAGAGCGTTGCAAAAGACAGACAAGTGGGATGCTGACGCTAAGGGCGTCATCGCCACTCAACATCTTGGTGGACTCCTCAAAGTTTGTCAGGATGGTACATATGTCAGACATCCAGGTCCACTCCTGAGGTCTTATGTGTGGAGTTTGACCTGAATATCGACGGCCTTGTTGCAGCTGGTACTCCACAACTGCTCTCTTCTGCTCACAAATCCTTTGCAACATGTGGAGGGTAGAGTTCCAACGTGTGGGGACATCACACACCAGTCGGTGTGCTGGAAGCTGCAAACGCTGCTGCAACACAGCAAGGGCGACGGAAGCTGTAGCCGACTTGTGAAAATGAGCTGACAGGCGGCGTACTTTGACGAGCAGATCTGGCAACTCTGGGTACGATTTAAGAAACCGCTGAACCACGAGGTTAAGCACATGAGCCAGGCATGGTACGTGTGTGATCTCGCCTCGCCTCAGAGCCGCCTCCAGGTTACAGCCATTGTCACTCACGACCATGCCTGGATATAGGTTCAGCGGTCTCAGCCACAGATCTGCCTGCTCTTTCACAGCTGTCCACAACTCACAAGCAGTGTGAGGTTTATCACCTAAGCTTATGAGAATCAGCACAGCCTGTTGCCGCTTGGCGGAGGCAGTACTTCCAGCTTGTAACTGATGTGGTGATATCTGAGATGGAGGCTGAACATGAGGAGGAAAAGGAGGAGGAAAAGGAGGAGGAGGAGGAAAAGGAGGAGGAGGAGGAGGAGGAGGAGGAGGAGGAGGAGGAGGAGGAGGAGGAGGAGGAGGAGGAGGAGGAGGATGCGCAGGAGCTGTACACTGTGGGGGCAACTCTGACTTACATAGGGCCCACAATCCTCGGTGTGGGGAGGATGTGTTGCGTCCCAAGGTCCGACTGGGTCCCGGCTTCCACTATGTTTACCCAGTGTGCCATCAGGGAGATGTACCGTCCCTGGCCACAAGCACTTGTCCACGTGTCCGTTGTCAGGTGGACTCTCCATGTAACTGCATTGTTGAGGGCACGGCACATGTTTTGGGACATGTGCTTGTGTAGTGCGGGGATGGCACACCAGGCAAAATAGTGTCGGCTGGGGACCGAGTACCGAGGGATGGCCTCCGCCATAAGGTTGCAGAAGGATTCTGTCTCCACCAGCCTAAAAGGCAGCATTTCCAACGTAAACAGTCGTGAAATGTGCGAATTTAGGACTGTGGCCTGTGGGGCGTTGGTTGCCAATTTGCGCTTTTGTTCAAAGGTCTGGGATATGGACAATTGAACGCTGCGGTGGGACGTGGACATGGACGTGGATGCTGTTTCTTGAGAAACTGCCATAACAAGTGAAGACTGAGAGGAGGGGGCATCTTTGCATGCAGTATGGACAGGGGATTGCCTTGCTCGCACAACAGGGGGTTCTATTACACGCACAACAGCGGAAGAAGCAGTGGTGACACCCGCTGACACTGGTTGTGGACCCTGGGGTTCACCCCACAAAGTCGGGTGCTTTGCTGCCATGTGCTTGATCATGCTGGTGGTGGTCAGGCTGGTAGTTTTGTCACCCCTGCTGATGCTGGCCTGGCAGGTGGTACAAATGGCCTTTTTGGGGTTATCAGCAGAGTCTTTAAAAAAATTCCAGACTCTGGAAGACCTACCGGTTGTACTGGCAACGTCCCTCGTGTTGGTGTTATGGGGAACGGTTGCCTGCCTTCTGTGTGCGGCCACCACACTGCTTCTTCCTGCCTGTTGGGGTACTCTGCCTCCCTCACCCTGTGTGCTGCTGGCCTCGCTCTGTGTGTCCTCCTGCCACGTTGGGTCAGTTACTAGATCATCCACCACCTCCTCCTCTTCCACTTCCGCACCATGGTCCTCCTTCTTACTTCCTGGCAATTGTGTCTCGTCATCGTCCACCTCATGACAAATTGCCAGCGTCGACTTCCTCTGGCCGTGGCTGTTCAAATATTTGGGCATTGCTACATGGGATCTCCTCTTCCACCACTTCAAGGGGAGCAGGGAAGGGGCACAAATATGGAAATGGACCAGTGAACAGCTCTTCAGAGTGTCCAAGTGTGGGATCAGTTGCTGTCTGACGACACTCGGCATGGTGGGAGGAAGGAGCATCAGGGTGAAGAGGAGTATGCGGTCGAGACTCACGGCTACTAAAACTTAACCGTGTGGAAGACAGACCGGTGGTGGTTGTGCCCAGGTAAATGGAAGTATTATCTGCTATCCAATTAATAACCTGTTCACACTGATCAGTTCGCAATAGTGGTGCTGTTGTGTGCTTCCCTAGTAATTCGGTCAAGAAGTGGGAGCGAGAAGATGTGGCTGTTGGTTGTGGCACATTTTCACCTTGGCCACGGCCCCATCCTCTGCACGCACCATCACCAGAACGTCCAGTTCCACATCCCTTACCATGCACCTTGCCCATTGTAAATGAAGTAAAATAGCTTACACTCACACTATCAATGGCAAAAGGGTAATAAAAAGGAGATTAGAACCGTGGAAGAGGAAAATCACAGTTTTAGTTATCTGGCCTACACCAGACTTTTTTAAACAGATATATTTGTGTCTGAACACTCACAGACACACTCAATTTTTTTTTTTTTTTTTGGGGGGGGGGGGGGGGGGGGGGATACCAAAAGGTTAATAAGACGGGTATTTGTACAGTGACAGAGGGAGAAAAAAAAAACTAATTTAGATGAAAAAAAAAAAGGATTTTTCCTGGCCCCTGAGACCTGGGGCTAAGTCTAGCAATTTGAAAAGCAGCACACAGGACTGTAATGCAGTGTTTGTTGATATAACCACTGCATCTCCTATACAGCCTGCCTGCCTTATATCTGGGATGGATATTAGTCCTCAGAAGGACTGTTTGTATGATTTTGCAGGCTTTAGAGACCCTACGCTACCTATTTCGCAGTATAAATCTCTCCCTAGCTCAGCAGCACTCTCCCTACACCATCTGATCCGGAGCGACTGTGTCCAAGATGGCGGCACCCGGTTTTAAATACTCGAGGTGACGCTGTGCGGCCAGCCAATCACTGTATTGCCCACAACCAACATGGCTGCGGCATTACAGTGACTGGCTGGCAATCCCTGCATGTTCATTGGCTCTGTAAAGAGCTGCAAACATGCAGGGCGGAGACCCGAACTCCCGCCCGAGTAACCCGGAAATGCTCGCCGAACATCCCGAGTAGTGAGATGCTCGGCGAGTACCAAGCAGTGTCGAGCATGCTCGCTCAACACTAGTTCTGTACAGAAACATTATGGTCTTCAAATGGATCAAAAAACAGAAATAAATACTGGACTTGTAAACAGAACCTTACAGCAGTTATAGAGAAAACTTTGCCAAAAACTAAAGTTTATCACAATCAGAGTTGATCTGGGCATTGTCAGACAAAGCGACTGATCACATAAGAGGTGTCTGATTATTGCTAAATCCATGACATTTCACCAAAATGCTAATATAAAGTGGTACTTGTAAAAGTTAATTTATTTTCTCTGTCAGGTCACACTGTCACTAGAAGCATAGCTCTTTAGCTGAAGCTGATCAGTGTGGCAGGAAAACATGAGTGGGGTTGAGCTGCGTTACAAACACACACCAATGGCATTGCTTTTTTTTTTTAAAAGCCCCTTTAAGATAAACTGTTTTGTGAATGTATGTACCTTAATTTGCCCCTGCACCAGAATTAAAATCTTTTCCAGGGGGCAAAGATCACCCAAACCATTTTTCCTACAAACATGACTTTCTGATCATTGTGAAGCATAAACAGCTATATTGAGCAAAATGATCATATCTTTTATGCATCATTTTTTTGTGTCGGCAGCACATTCCCTCATGTAACCAGGAGATGTTCAGGCAACAATAATATAAAGGGTTTTGTAAAAACTAAAACCCTCATGATAGTTGGAACAGTATTGGACTCGGGTAGCAAGTGCTCATCAGTAATATTTACCCGGGAGGGTCACTGTTCAGTTGCATTCATATATTACATTACCCTCTTTTACAAATTTACATATGCTTCATAACAATCAAACAATAACAAGAAGATTGGCTGTTTGTTGAGTGAATGATGCGTTGCTACTTTTGTCTGCACACAGTAAATAAAATGTATTGGGCCAACTACTGCTTACGTTGAATTAGTCCGGCAGAGGGGCCCACCGGGTGATTTACCTGTCCAGCCGTGGGCCACTCCAAGCCTGAGTTACAATATGCAAATCTTATTAAATGAGTGTTGATCAACTAATAAATATCTGTCGTTGAGTAAAAGGATCCTTACATAGTTTCTATAAACATTGAAAACAAACAAATGTTTCTTGTAAAAAAAATAAAAAAAAAACTTCCTGGGTTTTAGGACAACATGTTTTTCTTAGTTACATGTCCGGAACAGGAGTAAATCAAAACCAACTAGGAAGTACTTGTATTGTTTCTCTTCGGCGTCTTATACAGGGTGGGCTTTAGGTCCAGTGAGAGTGTTAGTACTACACGTACTTTTACTCCATTTCTGTTTGTTAGAACTTACGGCAAGTTCCTTTTGTGTTTTACCCTATAATACATCATAAAAACGCAATATACCATATTAGCAAGGCTAAGCTAACACCAATGCTGAGATTTCATCCAGCCGACACCTTAAAAGAAGGAGTTCAATGCTCTCCCTGAGGATTCCTGACACACACTTCTGTTTACAGTCTTCATTCTTGTGTAACGCAAAGCAGGCTAAAGTCTTGGAGGTCTCTGAGGAGACACTTAGCAGCTTCATGGATCTCCAGAGGTCTGTAACTGACCAAATACATATTACCAAGATGATGGAGAGGGAATGGAGCTGGGAACAAGGTTTTGTGAGCTAAGAAACCAATATCCTAATTATTTTTTACTGCCACTATTTTGCAAGGAAATTCAGTTTTTACACTCGATAATACCAGGCACTTGTTGTCTGTAAGACTATGAAAATGGTCTTCAAGACAAATAAAAGGTTTTCAAAATGTTAGTAAAGTGCAACAGCAGAGACTAACATTTTAACCCTTACCAATGATGGCCCTTCCACTGCCCCTAAGCTAAACACCACATCATGCAGTATTCCGAACATCGGACTACAGGTGAGCAAGTCTGCCTTCATCTCCACCACAACATTTCCAAAGAAACCATCAACCGCCAGCTGTGATGTGCCATAAAAGGAGGTAAACAAAGCACTAAAATCAGAAACAAATAGGAGAATATATAACCAATAGGAATAGAATGTATGACCAAATGTGGCACCCCTGAGGGTTCGGTCGCCACAGAGGTACTGCATCTCACCCAGAGGTGTGGTATCGCACTCTCAGGAAAGGAAGGAGTACAGCTCGGGACCCTAACACCTGCATCCAACACATACCTGCAGTGGGGGCAGGGCGAGATTGCTCCTAAGGGAGAGCACAGTCCCTGGTCCCTAGCTGAGGGGAGGAGCTATGTAGTGGGTGTCGGTGGAGGAAGTAGCTTAGGGAAGCACATGAAGGAAAGTATAAATAGAGAAGCCATCTTGTTTAGGAGTTGAGAGAGAGTAGTGAGAGGGAACAGTCTGCAGAGAGGGGAGTTGGGAGCAGGAGCTCTGCTCAGGCGGAGGGCCTGAGGAGAAGCTCAGGACTGAAGGAGAAGGAGAGAGGAGCAGGAAGGGCTCCAGGAGCGAGGAAGGGACCCCAGGAGTACGGGCAGTGCTGGAGGCCACCCGTACGCCCGAATCTACGAGGAGGTGGAGCGGTCAGGCCACACAAAGGGGACCGGTCCCTCAACTAGCAGAGCACTTTATGTCTCAACTAGAAACCGGAGGCTGCAGTATTTCAAATCCTGCAGCCAACAGTCCATACCAGTCTCACCAAGAAGGTAGCTATAGATGACCCAGGGGACGGAACAGACGTCGCCTGACAAGGCCCGGGGGTACCGGATTGGGACACTTAGTATGAGGTGCAGGGAAACGGCCAGAGAGAACACACAGAAGGGGGTCCCGCTAAGTACTCCGGAGATATCTGAGGGTGGACTGAACCCCTCCCTGAGTAAGCGCAGCACGACGAGGGAAGTTACACTGGTACCTGTAACTTGGACTGCAACAACCGTGAGTAAAGACCCTGAGGACTGCACCCCACTGTCTCTGATTATTAACTGCGCCATCACCCCTGCACTACAACGCACAGCATCACCTATAACATCTACAATATCGCTACACTGCCCTGGAGTTAAGCTCTGCCTGTGGAGAGCTGAACCAACCCTGCTGCATTAAACATCAGCTCCAGAGGTTCTGCACAGCAGCGGCGGCTCCACATAGCCGCATACTACAAGTGGCGACACAAACTGTACATAAAAGCTTTATTAATTCCCCTGTAAATATACCCCTTTTGAATGACCACCCTGGGTCACGCACCGGGTCACCGCCACTGTGACATCTCCCAAAGAAACAATCGGCCCAGCACCGAGTACCCCACGGCCCAGGGGGCGCGTCACAAGCATAAAAACAAAGCAGTATCGATAAAGGCCGGAGAGCGGGCAGATTCTGAGAAGGCAGCTAGAAAGAGGTGGCTCACGTTATGTGACGCACCGCCACATATGCATGGGGCTTATATTAATTTGGGTAATACTACTAATGCAATGAGGCGGTTGTAGAGCTTATTAATAGCAGGAAAAAAGAGAAGTAGGAGTAGATAGAAGCATTCTGCTGCTTAACCTGCACCAAACACAACAGAGAAGCTGACGGATAAAAAACGGACAGTATTTATCAGGAGATTAGATCTGCTTCCTGCATTCAGTGACGCTCCCTCAGTGGTATGGTCATCTAGAAAACAAAATTTTCAGAAATTTAGCTTGATAAAAAAATTCAGATGATTTCACTTTTTGCTGTCTCATTGCAAGACAGGAAGTTCTGCAGGTCTCTCATGACATGGGAGCAAATAGAGACATCACAAGACCATGTTACTGAAAAGTTTTGCCGGTCATAGAATCATAGAAAGTTAGAGTTTTAAGGGACCTCCAAGGTCATCATGTCCAACCCCCTGCTCAATGCAGGAATCACTAAACCATCTCACACAGATGTCTGTCCAGCCTCTGTTTGAAGACTTCCATTGAAGGAGAACTCACCACCTCTCATGGCCGCCTGTTCCACTCATTGATCTCCATCACTGTCAAAGTTTTTTCTAATACCTAACCTGTATCTTTTCCCTTTCAGTCTCATTCCATTGCTTCTCGTGTTTCCATGTGCAAATGAGAATAAGAATGATCTCTCTACAGTGTGATGTGGTGCCCTGCTGCGCATGGTGCCACAGAACCCAGAAGGGTGCATGGATGGATTTCTCCACAAAAGGCCCTCACTACATTCACACACCTCCACCTTTCACCTCATACCAGCAGAGGGAGCCTTGATAGGGATATATAAAGGGAAGGTGGAGCCAGGCAGCTCAGTTGGTTAGAAGGAGTTCCAGAGCGTGCTCAGTGAGAGGAGCAGGCAGGCTGGTGTGAGGCAAGCTAGGCCTCCAGCAGCACTGAAGCCTAGTGAGGGCCCCGAGCGTGGCCGAAGGCGAGTGGAAGGAAGGAGTGATAAAGAGGGCAGAGGATCATAGTAGGCTCACCCTGATAAATATACCGGACACCGGGTCCACGCTTACAGGGATTCCTTATACCCAGTAGGAACCACTGGAACCCCTGGAGATCTACAGGTCCCAGGTTACCAAACGCTGACTGCATTACCAGGGGTAGGAGTCACAGAGGCCCCAGCGACCAGGGAGAGTGATTCCAAGGAGAAAGCCCTACCACCAGGTCAGCAGGTGCAAGAGGAAGAGACCGTAGTCAAGCCAGGCCTAGCAAGTGGAGGCAGACGATCAGGAGGTCCTATACCCGCTCACTAGGGAGAAGTCCAAAAGTGCGCCCTTCACCTGGAGTACCCTGGACCGTGCCTGCATCATCATCAGTAAAGGTACTGAAGCGCACCCCCGTGTGAGTGTCTGTCCTTTCCTCCGGAACCGTCCTGCCGTCTCTCCCCTGCACCACCATCCATCTACCCCCGCACTGCCCTGAGGCCCGCTCCACCTGTGGGGAGCCGTTCCATCACTTGCTGCCCTAACATCTGCCTCAGAGGACTGCTGCAGCGCTGGTGATCCTCACCAGACAACACAGGTGGAGTCACGACAAATGCCCTATAAATATTCCCCCCATTTCACTGACCGCCCTGGGTCAAGGACCAGGCCAGCCACCGTGATATCCCCCGGCAACCATAAGGCCCGGCTGCCGAGTACCCCACGGCCCAGGGGGCGAGTCAGTGACATCCCTTCAGATAGGACATAGTTTGCAGTCCGCTCACCATCTTGGTAATGTAATGCAGGTGCCGGAATGCAACACAGACACAAGGCGAGGACAGTCAGAGATGAATATAAACAGTTTATATATAGATATAACAGGTATTCTGAACAAGGGAATGGCAACAGGGGTAAAAAACGATAATTTGAAATATTAATAAAATGCAAAGTCTCTCAAGGTAGTGTGGTGCACCCAATCATGGGAGTCACCACGTCAGTTCTTTAACTCTGTATATGGCCCTAGCGGGGGTCACCGGTTATTCCCGCTAGGCCAAAAGTATTAAATTACGTTTAGCTTCTTCCGCCCCAACCGTTCCCCTCGCAACCTGAGTACTTAAATCCAACTGGCCCCGGTACCGTGAGTGAACAGTAGAAGTGACGTCCCTGTTCACGTATGCAGCTCCTCTGCTTTCACTGGCATGACTTTCCTGGCGGAGCAGTCTCCCAACTCCTCTCTTCCTGGCCGTTGGAGGCAGTCTCTCAAGCCATGGATAGGGGGGGGGGGTCGAGACCTCGTCTGTCGCCAGGCGACGTCGGGTTCCGAACTCACTCAGCACCGCTAGCAGGTTCTGACTCTTCAGTAGGCACAGCGCTCGGGTCACATCTGTAAGGGATCCGGAGCTCATCTGTGGCGCCCTGCTGCACATTGGTGCCACAGAACCCAGAAGGGTGCATGGATGGACTTCTCCACAAGAGGCCCTCATACATTCACACACCTCCACCCTACCACCTCAGACCAGCAGAGGGAGCCCGATAGGGATATATATACGGAGGGTGGAGTCAGGCAGCTCAGTCTAGTTTAGAGTTTAGTGTGATCAGTGAGAGAGCAGCACGCAGGCTGCTGTGTGAGGCAAGTTTAGGCCTACAGCACGCACTGAAGCCAAGTGAGGGCCCCGAGTGTGGCCGAAGGCGAGAGGAGAAGGAAGAAGTAGCAAGGGGGGAAGAGGAGCATGCCAGGCTCACCCCGATATATATACCGGACACCGGGTCCGCGCCTACGGGGACCCTTTATACCCAGTAGGGACCACCAGAAACCCTGGAGGACTACAGGTTCCAGGCTTACCAAACGCCGACTACAGTACCAGGGCTAGGAGTCACGGAGGCCCCAGCAACTAGGGAGAGTGATCTCCAAGAGAAGGCCCTACCACCAGGTGCAAAGAGAGACAGTAACCCAGCTAGGCCTAGCTCCAGGCAGGTCAGAAGCTTAGCGAGTAAAGCCATGGATCAGGAGGCCCTATACCCGCTCACTGGGGAGAGTCCAAAAGTGTGCCCTTCGTCCGGAGTACCCTGGACCGTGCCTGCACCATCACCAGTAAAGGTACTGAAGCTTACCCCCGTGTGAGTGTCAGTCTTTCCTCCGGGACCGTCCTGCCGTCTCTCCCCCGCATCCACCATCTACCCCTACACTGCCCTGGAGCCAGCTCTACCTATGGAGAGCCACACTATCCCTGCTGCCGTAACCCCAGCTCCAGAGGACTGCTCCGCAGTGGTGGCACCCTTTAGCCGCATTCCACAGGTGGCATCACGAACTTTCCAAATCCCTTTAAATATCTCCCCCTTTTTACTGACCGCCCTGGGTCACGGACCGGGCCAGCCACCGTGATATCCCCCACCGGCATCTACAGAGGCCCGGCTGCCGAGTACCCCACGACCCAGGGGGCGCGTCACATCCACCGGTGTCCAACTGTGATACCTCGCAGGCCTCTGGCTTAGAACTGCCACGCGGGGCTTCTCAGCACATAGGGAGCACGTCTGCTCCTCTCTGCTGCTTGGTGCCAAAACCACCTTAGGCTTCCTGGAAGTCACCTAACTGGGTCCAGCGTCTAAATCTGCTCCCCCTTCAACTTCCCTTGCACATCTTGGTTCCGCTTGACTGTGCCTGACCAGCAGATGGTAATCTCTCTCCATCTTTGAAGCATCCTGTAAGAATTGTCTTAAAGGCTCTCTTGCCTCTACTACAGTAGCTCTTCTCTGAACTTGCTCTAGTTTTTCTATGTCTGTTTAAAATGTGGTGCCCAGAACTGGACACAGTATTCCAGATGGGGTCTGACCAAGGAGGAGTAGAGGGGGATAATTACTTCACGTTATCTAGACTCTATGCTTCTTTTAATACATCCCAGAACTGTGTTTGCCTTTTTTTGCTGCTGCATCACACTGTTGACTCAAAATATTATTTTCTTCAACATACACATATCCTTTTACATCTTGAGCTAAAAGCACAGATACAAGTGTTGGAGGCCTCGGTCAGAGCCGTACACATCTCCTGCAGCGGTATTTAGCATTCTCCTGTATTATGTTGGTGATCAGTAAATCCTTCAGGCAATTTCTTAATACCTGAACGAAGATGAAACAAACCACCTGTTTGATACAATTTCACTATATTTCTCCCTTTCTGCGTTTTGGAAGATTTGAACCGGTGTCACTGTTTTGAAAGACAGAAGCTCTACCCACGTACTATACATAACAGGGGACTATCTTCTGTCCTGTTCTCCAACCGCACTCTTTTGGTCCTGCCCTCTTTGCAAAGTCAGCATCTCTCACAGGATATCTCTTTCTGCCTCCTAGTTCTTCTCTTTACCACCAGGAACCCATAATAATAATGAGCAATACAGTGGCTCAGTGATTAGCTCTGTTGCGCCGAGTTCCAATCTCATTAAGAACATCTGCAAGGAGTTTGTATGTTCTTCCCCTGTTTGCGTGGGTCCTCTGGGTTCTCCGATTTCTTCCCACACTCCAAAGATATACTGATGGGGAATTACATGACCTAGCTCGAGGTGCCACCAGTATTATGTAGGGAGATCTATCCTGCCCCTAAGCTGAGAGTTGGTTTGGAAGGCAAAACTAGGACCACAGTTACATGATTTCTCCTGGACAGGGGAGTCTTCTGTGGATAGGAATGTTTAATGTGTTCTTTCATACAAATAATCATGGAAGTGCGCAGTAACTTCTACCTAATGATTCAACTGCCATTATATCTTCACAATGTCTTAAGTGGGCATCATTGACCATCTAGTTGGACAACTACCTTGCTAATAGCAGCTCAGTCCCGTTATGTCGTCTTTTTTTCGCCTACATCACTTTCCCTAATTATTCACAAGAATATCCCACAACGATCTATATTACATACCATTGCCATTACGGTCAAAACCATATGACCCTCTAACGTCAGGCAAATCATACACTTGTTTTGTTTGTTCTCCAGTCATATAAAAACATATGTGGAGGTAGGAGGCTTGGCATTGGTCTTTCAAAATGAACATATATAATTATGATTTGTATTGGAATTGGATGGGACAAATGTTTGAGGTCTTTCTAATGAACTATTTTAAAAGGGAGGTGGGTTTTGAGAATCCATATTTATTTATTGCATTTACATTGCATAAAGTCATAATAAAAATGGAGTACATCCTATGGTTTTATTTATCAGGATATAATAAAAAACATCTGGTCCTTTGAAGGTCTTTAAGGGGTTGTCCAGGTTTAAGTCTGTAGTCAGTTTAGGTGACTGCTGACTTCTGATTCGCACCACACACAGTCAGGATTCACCGGTATTGTCAGTGTAGCAGGCTGTCATGTGACAGTATGTGTTCAATTTGCATATTTGTGGTCACGTGCCTATGTGTAGTCTCATCCGGCTAATCTCAACTCTCTTCTAATGAGAGAAGCTGAACGCATCTAGTTGGCATGTGACTGAAGTATACAAATCATATGCATGGGGTCATGTGACCGGCAATTCTTACCAGCTATCCGTGGAATCAGGACGAAGCATAGTTTCAGTCACATTCCAACTAAACGTGCTCGGCTTCTCACAATCAGAAGTCGGCACATGACTGCAAGTGTGTTATTGTCCATAATACTGCCTTGAAGTACAAAAAGTACTCACGTCAGATACCTTTCACAATATATCCTTAGCCATGATGCTAAACTTATTGAAGGGAATTTTTCACCAGGTTTTTGCCACCGAATGTGAGAACAGCATAATATAGAGTCAGAGACCCTGATTCCAGTGATGTGTCACTTACTGAACTGTTTGCTGCAGTTTGGATAAAAATCACTTAGCAGGAGAATATTACTTGAGGACTGGTAAACCTGCTGTTAGGTAGTCTATCCCCACCCCCGCCACTGATTGGCAGCTTTCTGCCTATGCACAGTGTACACAGAAAACAGCCAATCAGTGATGTGGGCGGGGTTACACAGAGCTCAGCATTAAGAGAACTGCTAGATCTGCAGTGAAAACAGGGATTTTATAAAAACTGCAGCCAGCAGCCCAGACACCTTGCTGGATCTCGGAGCTATATTATGCTGCTCTCAGATGGGGTAGCAAAAATCTAGTGACAGATTCCCTTTAAAGAGTGAGACACTGGACTCATAAGATTGCCACCTTGAATACATAGAATTAAAGAGACTGGGTCCTTTCTTTTAATGGAGAGACGATTTGAATACATTTTGTTTTTTAATCAGAAGCACTGTCTGGCCTAGATGCCCTATGGGACCCTTTACAAAGGAAACCGTACCCACTCAGACACCATATTAAGCAATAATGGTGCTTATGTGGCACCCCAGGAGTCTGGGGTCCACAGTGGTAGAAATACCATGTCTGAGAGCGAGCATGAGTTTTCCTGGTCAGGAGTAATATTGCATGCCACACCTCCTGCCCCAGTCCAGGGAGGGGAGGAACCTGCCCTTTATAAACTGGATCTGGGGCGGGGTTAGCTCAGACCGGTCCAGAGAGAGGGACAGAGCAGCAGCAAGGAGCTCTGTAGGAGCCAGGAGCTGAACACCAGGGACTGGAGCCGAGCTCGTCCTGGCAGAAGACTCAGAGAACCGGACACCGGAGTCCGAGGCTGTGGGGATATCTACATCCAGCAGCAGAAACCACCTGGCAGGGGATTTCAGGTCCTCTGGCCATAGAAAGCCCGGAGGCTCAGTCACACGGAAGGGACCGGCACCGCCATCGAGGAGCGGAAGGCACCAAAGGCCCCAAGTCACCAGCCATACGGGTGAGCACCACACGGTACACTCAGGGACGTGGGCTACTACACGACTACAGCAGGGTAGCCAGGAAGAGTGCAGTCAGATGGGAAGGCCTACACCTCCACCTGGTCAGGGGGACTCTTGTTCGCTCACAGACTGACCAGGCCTCTAATGTTAGCCAGTACTCCCGGCAGGGCCTTCTTCATTACCAACAGTAAAGACCCTGAACTGCACTGCACGGACTCCGAGTCATTTTTGCTGTGCCCACGCACCACAACCCTCACCATCTGCAGACGCTGCCCTGAGGCTATACTCCTCCCGTGGGGAGTTATACTAGCCTCTGCTGCGCACACATTATCAGCCTCAGCGGTCTGCCCCGAAGCGGCGGTTCTCAGTGACCGCAATCCACGGGTGGCATAGTCGGACATTTAAATATTACAAAACCAAAGAAACAGATCCGCCACTGGTTTGACCACCCTGAGCCACGGGACCGGGTCGCCATCACGGAGACTACAACCCCCAGTATTACACAGAGACCCGGCTCCGGGTATTCCCCTACACACACGGCCCAGGGGGCGCGTCACTTACAGGATAATATTTTTTAGTAGAACTTTTCTTGGGGTCTGTGCTTGGTAAAAAAAAAAGAAAAAAAAACGCTCTCTTCTCTTGCCTCGCATCAGAGAGTTAGAAGTAGAGAGAAAGGAGCGGGTACAAAGCGCAGTCAAACATTTGTTTGAAATTAATGTAATTAAACCTTTCCTGCCACATTAATGAATGAGCTTAAATATTCCCCCCTCCCCCCTCCAAAAAATAATTAAAATTGTTAGCACTTTTCTTCAGATGCCACAGGACAGACATATGCTTTTTTATGATAATTTATCTTAAAAGAATACATGTTTGCCCTCCAGACAAAGATGAGGGGGACACACAGAAAGCTGTATTTAGGGACACAATGTACCTCTGCAAAGGGTCCATAAAAATCTTACTGTTGTGGTTTTGGAGTGGACTGAACTGTATTTACACTAAATTTTTAATACGATTGGAAAAAATGTCACTATTTATTGCACGAGAAGCGACATGTTCAGCGCGGCATAGAAACAGTTTTTGCAATGAATGGAAACGTTTTTCATTTTTAATCTGTGGGATATTTAACTGGGAAAATGATTTGGCTTAGAAAGTCTGAACCAATGTTTCATAAAGCAAAGGTGCCAGGACATTTCTTTCTAAGAATCATTTCACAGATCAGTGGGTGAATGCAAGTTATGAAGCAAAACAGGGACTGGCAAATTTTAAAAGTTTTGCTTAAGTTCAACCATAACTCCCCAGCAGCATGCTCACTTTCTTGGGGTCATATTTGGATATAGGGAATAAAGGAAAATTCTGTGTCAATCAATCACTCACTCGCTCCTGTCACCTGCATCTAAAAAACATCTCCAGAATCTGACCTTTTCTCACCTTTGAAACTGCAAAACTCTTAAAGTTCCCCTTATTCATTCTCGTCTAGACTACTGCAACTCTCTTCTGATCGGTCTACCCCTTACCAAACTTTCTGCTCTCTAATCCGTCCTGAATGCAGCAGCCATCATATTTCTGTCCAGCTGCTACACAGGTGCCTCCACTCAGTGCCAGTCATTGCACTGATTACTCACCTGCTACAGAGTACAATATTAACTTATTGCCCTCATCCACAATGCTCTCCACAGTTCATCACCCCTCTACATCTCCTCCCTCATCTCAATGACCCTACCCATGCCCTCCATTCTGCAACTGATCCAAGACTAACATCCTCCATAATCCAACCCTCCAACTTTCATCTCCAAGACTTTTCTCGTACTGCTCCAGTTTTCTCAAATGCGTTACTCCAGACTATCTAATAACTAGCCCCAATTGACTGATACCTAGCCCCCCACTATGTTGCACCTTAAAGACTATAAAAAGTTAAGGACCCACAGATGTTCAGCGTGACGTGGCAGTGCAATTCATGCAGTCTAAATCAGAATTTTTAACTAAGAACCTTATTCAGTTTTGTAATTTTTTTCCAGCGGCATTAGATCAGCGTATGATTTTTGGATGTGCGGTCCATGTTTTTTTTCTACAGTTCACAATAAACATCTCACCCACAAAGTTCTCCACAGTTCTGCAATTTGTCTACAGCCCTACCCATGCTCTTTGCTCTACTGATGACCTAAGATAAACATCCTCTGTAACCTGAACCTCCCCTTTCTATCTCAGACTTCTCCTGTGCTGCGCCAGTTCTCTGGAATGCTCGACTACAGACTATTCGGTTAATTTCCACTATCAAGAGTTTTAAGCATGCCCTAAAAACACATTTTTTTTTAGACTGGCTGAACTTATCACTCACTTATAGAACTGTTTACTGTTCTCCCTTCTTAATTTTCTTCAGAAATCACACCCTCCATGCACTCTTTAGCACTTTCAATCTAGACTTGTACAGCTACTGACTTATTGGTTCATGCAGCATTATTTGAATGCACCTATTTATCATGGCGATGGCTGGATCATACAGGAGAATCACTTCTTACCTTTTGTGTCTGATAGGGATCTGCTCTCAAGCATCCAGTCTCACTCCTCTTGGTATGGGTTGAATTAAGTGTTACTCTGTAGTGCCTGATTTTGTCTGTACAAGTCCCCTCTGAATTGTAAAGTGCCGGAGAATAAGTTGGCGCCATATAAAGATATTTATTAGTAGCAGTAAGAAACTCTCTCTAAATAAAACTAAAAAGCTGATCAAACTTTTTTTTTTAATTATAACTAAATGAGTTTAAGTGACTATAGATTTTTAAAGGGAGTCTGTCACCAAACTTTAAAAAAAAAGAAAAAAAAAGAAAAAAAAAAAAAAAAAACACGTTATACAGGGAGCTTGGGTACTTCGTTCCTATAAATATGTTAGTAGAATACATTTCATTGTTGTAATTAGTTTGAAAACGTTTTTATATTCCATATGTAAAATGATGTAACTTCGGTGCACCCCTGGCATGGCCAAGAGCTTGGTAAATTGTTACGCCCCCCTCAATTTGCATAATGAGTCGATCCCTGAGCCTGGTTGACAGTGCAAGTGTGGCACCCCAGGGGTCTGGTTTCCACAGTAACAGCAATGTTATGTCTGAGAGCAGGTGGGAGGTCTCTTGGTCAGGAATCCTATGCATGCCACACCTCCTGCCCAGTCCTGGGAGGGGAAGAACTTCCCCTATATAAACCTGGGGCTGAGGCAGGGTTAGGGAGTTCAGAGGGAGAGTTCAGCCAGGAGGGCTGACAGGGAGCTGTGGCTCCGGCTGGGCCCAGCTCCTGGGCCATGCCAGAAGTAGAGACAGAGAAGAGAAGCAGCTATGGGAAGAAACAACAGGAGCTCTGTGGGAACAGTGTTACAAGGAGTCAGGGGCTGGCAGCTGCAGAGCTCGCCCTGACTGAGAAGATTTCTTACCGGACCCGGAGTCCGAGGCTGTGGGGACTAACTCCTACCCAGCAGCAGAATCCGTCAGGCAGGGGATTCCAGGTCCTCTGGCCAAGAAACCCGAAGGCACGGTCACACGCATGGGACCAGCACCGCCGTCGTGGAGCGGAAGCTACTAGAAGGCCCCGAGTCACCGGCCATAAGGGTGAGCACCACACGGTACACTCAGGGACGTGGGCTACTTATACCCGCCTCTAGCAAGGTAGCCAGAAGAGTACAGTTAGTTTGGGAGTCCTACAACTCCGCCTGGCCAGGGGAGATCCCATCTGCTCAAGGACTGACCAGGCCCCAATCGCTAGCCAGTACTCCGGGAGGGTCTATCTTTGTCACCAGTAAAGACCCTGAACTACACCGTACCGTCTCCGAGTGGTTCCTGCTACCCCCATCATCCACGTCGGCTGCCCTGAGGCCATACCCCTCCCGTTGGGGGTTATACTATCACGCTGCACAATTCTACCACCGGCCTCAGCGGTCTGCCCTGCAGCAGCAGCTCCTTAGCTGTACTCAACGGGTGGCGTAGTCGTCCAACATCTACCGCTGATACAGCGCCACTTAGTCTGACTCCCTGGGCATGGACCGGATCACCGCCACGAGACTACAACCCTCAAAAGATCCGGCTCTGGGTAAGCTCCCGCGTGCGCAACGCAGCGCGACACAGGCCCAGGGGCGCGTCACAAGCGCTCCATGGACACTAACCTTAACGATTTTTTAGACTAAATAATAATCATCTACAATTCATCGGATATCAGTTCCCATTGGTCTCTAATTTAAAGGTCCCATACTTGGACTTCTGAAAAGGGGCAGAAATGACAGCGGAGCCACGCACTGACCGCAGCTGTGAACTCATTGCAGTTTTGTGTGTCCAAAACAAGAACAAGTCAGCCATAAGCACTGGAATGGGTGCAGTGCGGATTCTTAAAATTCATTTTTTAAATATTCAAGTTACTTAAATATAATTCCCCAAAAAACCCTATAAAAAAAATTAAAAAATTAAAAAAAAAGAATTAAAGGATATCAACATAAATATATTTCTCTATGTACATATTGTGTGTGTGAGACTTAACTTTGGAAATTCAGTCATTTATTCTCTGCAAAATGACAAGTTTAAAGTGTGCACTTGACTTTATGTAGAAGTAATTTTCAGGTCATGATCTTCCCATAAAACACCTCATGTTAGAAATGTTTTTCTTCCATTATGTGACGCTTACTCTGTGGTTTCCTGCCTGTTTTCTTTTCTCTCATTACATCACTTCCCAATTCAGAGTGCTTTTCCTCAAACGATCACAAGACTCGACAGGTTCCTAAGTCCCACACGTTTCAGGCATACCGGCTACTGGGAAAGTTTCAAGCTTCTTGTCTACAGGTCGTTCTCTTCCCGGCTACATTCAGGAAGACAAGACGTGAAGAATAGCGAGTCTAGTCCAATGTAAATTATACTAATAAGATTTTATTCATTTAAAACCAAAAAAACCAAGAATTCCCAAATCTGTATAACTCAATGGATAATAATAGATCTTCATTATTAAGAGCAAACAGGAATTAAAAAAAAACTGTGGGGTCAGGTTTATGAAAAAGTATTACATTTTATTAAATATACAACACAAGAGATCATATAAAAAGGTTTGGAATGAGAAGATACTGCAGCAACACTATGGAGAGGGTAATGGAATATCCACCATAGTGAAAGAAAGAGACACACTGGGTCTCCAATCATATGAACAAAGTATCCTAGTCGCTATATGGGACCAAGGAATACACTGGAGTATTGTTATTGGTTAAATATATGTCCCCAGTTAGTCAAAAAATAAGTGCAGCCCGATCCTATCCCATCTTTAATATGTCCCAATTAATGACTAAGAGGATTTATAAGGAATAGGAATTACCTTGTGTCATAATGTTGGATGGAGCAGAGTGCGCTTGGGACCTGTGCAATAGCCTCGACGCGCGTTTCACCTTCCAGCTTCATCAGGAGGCATGGAAAATGATTAAAAGTGGATTCTATATAAGTGAATGAGTCTAAATGGCTAGCGAATCGGCGCGCAAGTCGTCATGTTGCTCCGCCCCGTGGCGCGGCCAGCCAGCATCCGCAGTGAATGACGGGAAGGAGGACGTGCGTCATCCCCCCAGTCACCCCGGAAACCCGCCCAGCCAGCGACGCCACAATGCGCGAGCAGCGCATGCACAAGGCGCGTCTGCGCTATGTAAGGAGAAACAAAGTGGAATCAGGGTAAATGTATTGAAATAAATTATCTATGCGCTCATACCAAACTAGTCAATATATATCGTCAAGGGGGGAGGAAATCCCACTTATTCCCATCTTAACTTCACCCCTCCACATCCATATTATTATATAAGAAGTAGGGACCTTATGTATAATATTCAAAAAGGCCTTATGCTATAAATAACAGTACCATTATCAATATGGGATAGCCCATCAAATTTAACTGCTTCCCGACCGCCCACTGTACATAAACGTCGGCGCTGCTTGGGCTCTGTGCAGCGCCGACGTTTATGAACGGTCGGTGGTCCCGCAGCCCTCAGGACCCCCAGGGGCCTGCAAGTTCTGCGGTTGCTGTTCAGAGCGACAGCTCTGACAGGGGACACCATCGGGACTTGATTGGATCAGGTCCCAATGATGTTAACCCTTTGCTATCTTCTATATGCCGCGATCTATAGTGATCGCGGCATATAGAAGATAGTGAGAGGAGAGATGGTCGTCCACTTACCTCTCCGACGGCCCCCTGATGCCTTTCAGGACCTGCCATTGTTATGGCAGCTGGAGGTCACATGATCGCCTCCAGATCTGCCATATATGGTGTCCTGCTGAGCTCAGGCTGCAGCTGAGTCCAGCAGGAGACAGTGTGAAACTGTCAGCAAACGTCTCATGCAATGTCTATTGCATTGCATGAGAACAGTGATTAGAAAAATAAAAATTAATGTCCCATACAGGGACTAAGTAAAAATGTAAAAAATAGTCAAAAAAATGTCTTCAAACTGTTAAAAAAAAAAAAAAAAAAAAACACAAAATAAAAAATAAATAAAATATTAAAACCAATAAATCCTTATATTTATGCAAAAACAAAAAGAGTACACATATTTGGTATTGCCGCGTCTGAAACAACCCGATCTATAAAACTGTCACACTAACTCCTTCTGTGCACACCGTAATAAAAATAAATGAAAAAGCATAGTTTTTTGCTCCGTTCTTTATCATATCGCCAAACAAAAAGTGGAAAAAAATGCGATCAAAAAGCAAAATGGAAATAAAAATGGTACCACTGAAAATGTCATCTTGTTCCACAAAAAAAAAGCCGCCATACAGCTCCATCAGCCAAAAAATAAAAAGTTATAGCTCTCAGAATAAAGCGATGCAAAAAAAATTTTTCTATAAAAAATTGTTTTACTGTGTAAAAGCGCCAAAACTTAAAAAAAATATACAGTAAGTGTAGTATCGCTGTAAACATACTGACCCGAAGAATAATGCTGCCTTATCACTTTTACCACACGCAGAACGGCATAAAAAAAAACAATCCATGAATTGTTGGTTTTTGTTAATTTTACCTCCCCAAAAACGGAATAGAAAGCAATCATAAAATGTCACCAATAAAAATGTCAACTCGTCCCGCAAAAAACAAACCATCACATGACTGTCGGCCGAAGTATGGAAAAATTATAGCTCTCAAAATATGGCGATGCAAAAACAAGATTTTGCAAAAAAAAGCATCTTAGTGTGTGACAGCTGTCAATCATAAAAACCCGATATAAATCTGGTATCTCTGTAATCACACCGACCCGAAGAATAAAGTAATCTAATCAGTTATATCACACTAGGAACGGCGTAAAAAATAAATAAAACCAATTCTTCACCTGCTACTGATTTGTTTATTATGTCTCCCAAAGATCGCAGTAAGGCTCTGCCCACATTTATCCTGCGCTCTGTGCTGAGCACTTACACCAGGGTTTCCGTGTAAATCTCTGAAATACGTGATTCAGACGGAACCCATGATGGAAGATTCCCTGCAATGCAGATATAGGCCACTGTGGATGCTGTCTGGCCTGTGATCCCACGGTGTCAGTTTTTTTAGGCATGCATAAAAGTGCGGTTGGCCACAGTTTTGTGCACTTCTGAAAAAAGGACACTGCTAAACAGAGGCCAGACGGAGTCCAGAGTAACTCTGCTGCCTCATTACAGTGAGTGGATCCTGCAGGGGTTTCATCTGAATTACATCACTTGGAAATTTAGAGATGGAAACCCCGATGTAAGTGCTCAGCATAGAGCGCCGGATAAATGTTACGTAAAATGTTCCCAATAAAAGCTTCAACTCAGTCCTCAAAAAAAGCTAGTCCCCACTCAGGTCCGTCATCTGTTAAAAATATAAGGGACTTCCAAGTTCCTGGTAGCAGAAAGGCTCTGGAAAAGCAAAATGACCCTTGCCCCCCAAAAGAAATTCAAAAAATTGTGTGCTCCCAAATCCAAATGCCTATTCTACAATAATTTGTTCTCCAATTGTCAAATAGCACTCCGTCCCCCCCAGATCTCGCCGTATGGCTGAGCGGTACGATACAGTCACATATGGGGTATTGACACTTTTAGAAGAAATTGAGTGACACATTTCGGCACCATTTTTACCCATTGCCCTGTGTGAAAATGTAAAATCTGAGGGTAAAACAATTTTTTTTGTGGTAAAAATATAATTATGTTTTCTTCACTACCCAATGGTATAAATTAAAAAATTAAAAAATACTCACTACTTCCCTAGATGAATTCCTTGAGAGGTGTAGTTTACAAAATGGGGTCACTTGTGGGGGTTTCTGCTGTTTTGGCATGTCAGCGACTCTTCAAATGTGACATGGTGTCTGCAACCTATCCCAGCCAACATAGCGCTCCTTTCTCTTCCGAACCCTGCCGTACACCAAAGCAGTGGTTTTCCCCCCACATATGGGGTATCGGCGTACTCAGGAGAAATTGCACAACAAATTTCATGGTGCAATTTCTCCTGTTATCCTTATGATAATGCAAAATTAAGGGATGAAAAACGTTTTTGTGGGAAAAATGTGAAAATTTTATTTTTACGGCTCAATATTATAAACTTCTGTGAAGCACCTGGGGGTGCAAGGTGCTCACCACACATCTAGATAAGTTCCCTAAGCGGTCTAGTTTCCAAAATGGTGTCACTTATGGGGAGTTTCCACTGTTTAGGCACATCAGAGGCTCCCCAAATGCGACATGGCGTCCGCTAATTATTCAAACAAATTTTACATTCAAAAAGACTAATGGCGCTCCTTCCCTTCCGAACCCTGCAGTGCGCCCAAACAGTGGTTTTCCCTCACATATGGGGTATCAGCGCGCTCAAGAGAAATTGCAATACAAATTGTGTATTCCATTTTTTCCTGTTACCCTTGTGAAAATAAAAAAAAAAAAAATTCGGTCCAAAGTAACATTTTTGTGAAAAAAAGTTAAATGTTCATTGTTTTCTTCCACATTCCAAAAATTCCCGTGAAACACCTGAAGGGTTAATAAACTTCTTGAATGTAGTTTTGAGCACCTTGAGGGGGTGCAGTTTTTAGAATGGAGTCACTTTGGGGTATTTTCTGTCATAAAGGCCCCTCAAAGTCACTTCAAATAAGATGTGGTCCCTAAAAAAATGTTTTTGTAAATTTTGTTGGAAAAATGAGAAATCGCTGGTCAACTTTTAACCCTTATAGCTCCCTAACAAAAAAAAATTGTGGTTCCAAAATTGTGCTGATGTAAAGTAGACATGTGGGAAATGTTATTTATTAACTATTTTGTGTGACATCTCTCTCTGATTTAAGGGCATGAAAATTCAAAGTTTGAAAATTGCTAAATTTTCACAATTTGCCAACTTTCCAAATTTTTCACAAATAAACGCAAGTTATATCGAAGAAATTTTACCACCATCATGAAGTACAATATGTCACAAAAAAAAACAGTCTTCGAATCAGGGGAATCCGTTGAATCGTTCCAGAGTAATTACTTCATAAAGTGACAGTGGTCAGAATTGAAAAAATTGGCCCGGTCACGAAGGCAAAAACAGGCTCTGGCGCGAAGTGGTTAAGGTGCTTAATTGAGAATGACATAACGAAGGGATTGCCCACACCTGTCCATGAAATAGCCTTGGAGTCAATTGTCCAATTACTTTTGGTCCTTTTAAAAACAGGGTGGCACATGTTAAGGAGCTTAAACTCCTAAACCCTTCATCCAATTTTAATGTGGATACCCTCAAATGAAAGCTGAAAGTCTGAAATTCAACTGCATCTGAATTGTTTTGTTTAAAATTCATTGTGGTAATGTCTAGAACCAAAATTAGAAAAATGTTGTCTCTGTCCAAATATATATGGACCTAACTGTATTTACATACCCAACAGCCTCCACAAGAGAAGCATCCCCAAGGGGGACCAGGACTGTCAAAGAGGAACTTACTTTTAGGTGGTACATAATGGCTTTTACAGAGTATATCTCCTAATGTTCGCGATTTTCGCCAGGTTAAGGATGCTTCGGAAGTTCATATTGCAAACTTCTGTCTGTGCGTAGTATTGACCAATGTTTGGATAAAATCCCTTTAATTTCCTTCCAGTTTGTATTAAAGGTGGTAATAAATCTTGGTGGTGGGTACATTAACAGGGATCTTTTTCTTCCCTGTCTCATTAGAAGAGCCTGTCTATTAGTGCCTTTTGCACGGTTGAAGCCCCTACAAATATTCCGATATGTATAGCCCCAGTTTTAAAATCTACGAAATAAATCCTCTGCTTGCTCATGAAATCGTGTATCGTCTGAGCAAATACGGCGTGCCCTAAGGTATTGGCCTACTGGGATGTTTTGTTTTTTTTTAAATTGGGTGGCTGAGAAGATTCGAAAGATTTTATTAATTTATTGGGAGAGAAAAAAACATTAGTGTGGGTATAGTATAATATGTAATAACTCGCTGTAGGAATGAAGTCACGTCTAACATCAGCCTCGTATTACGGATACTTGACATTATTACAATTATGATAGCATTAATGAAATCTTGACCTTTACCAGAGGCGGTTGCAAAGCAACAGAGAATTAGATTTCCCCCAGCAGCGCCGCAGACTTAGTTTTGGGATTGGCACTTGCTTGTAAATAAACCGATCTCAATAACATTATATTCTGCTGGTGCTCACGATAAGATTCCCCATTACAGGACTGCTTCATCTCTTAGAGCCATGGATCACTGATTACCACTAATACAGTCTCAAAATATTGAAATATTCTAAATTGGAATTTATTTTCAGCACTATCTGCAATAAAGGGGAAAAAAAAAAAATGTAAAAATATTCTTGTAAATGTGTAAAAGGTATAGATGGGCAGATCAATTCGAGGAGGACTACTACTAATAATAATTTTTATTTATACAGCGCCAACATATTCCGCAGCACTTTACAATTAAGCGGGGACATGTATATTGTGCCCCCGCGGGTTCAGTCGCCACAGTGGTACTGCATCTGAACCAGAGGTGTGGTGACCCACTCTCAGGTAAAGAAGGAGAAGTGCCCGGGACCCACCCACCTGTATCCAACACCACACCATTCCAGACCAGCAGGCAGGGCAAGATGCACTGGCTTATGCTGAGCCCTGCCCCTGGTTGGAAGTGGGGGGAAACCAAGTAGTGGGTTTGGGTGGAGGAAGAAGGACAGGGGAGCAAATCAGTAGGAGCACAAAAAGGGAACCATCTTGAGACAGTCAGTTCAGTCAGAGGAGAGAGAATTGGGAGCAGGAGCTCTGTAGGACCTCTGCTCAGAGGAGTGGGCCTAGATTGGGAGGCCCAGGAGGACTGGCTGGGCAAGTTAGGGAGCAGAGGAAGGCTCCAGAAGTGAGGGGATCCCAAGGGCACGGCGAGTGCGGAAGCCACCTGTGTGCCCGAATCTACCAGAGCGTGGAGGGATCAGGCCGCAAAGGGGACCAGCCCCTAACTAGTGGAGAACTACAAGGCTCAGCTAGAAACCAGAGGCTTCTGTACTTTCAGGGTGCAGTTGCTCACAACTGCAACTACATCGCTAAAAAGGTAGCCTCATAGGATTCAGGGGACTACACGTTGCCCGCCAAGATCCGAGGCTACTGGATTGGGACACCGGATGCGAGGTGCAGGGCAGGAAGATGAGAGCCAGGGCAGGAAGATGACCGAGGAAGGCACACAGAATGGGGTCCCGTTATGTACTCCTCAAACACCTGGGAGTTTGCTGAACACCTGCCTTGGTAAACACAGGACAGTGTGGGAGGTTACCCTGGTGCTGGGAACCTGGAGTTTGACAACTGTGAGTAAACCTTGAAGACTGCACCCCACTGTGTCCTAGAATTATTATCTGCGCCATCCCCTGCACCACACCGCACAGTAAAATCTATCTCATCAAATCATCCCTGCATTGCCCTGGAGCTTAGCTCTGCCTGTGGAGAGCTGAACCAACTCTGCTGTGTCACCATCAGCTCCAGAAGATCTGCACCGCAGCGGCGGCTCCATATAGCCGCATACCACAGGTGGCGTCACGAATAGTGATGAGTGAGCACTAAAATGCTCGGGTACTCGTTGCTCGGGTCGAGCAAATTGGAATACTTGGGTGCTCGACCCAAGCAACGAGCCCAATGTAAGTCTATGGGAAACGCTAGCATTTTTCAGGCGGCTCCCCCCGGCGGTCTGCAGTGGGCCTAAAAATTGCCCAAATCGATGGGAACAGTGCTCAAATGACATGGGAACAGAATGGGGAAGACCCCTGGAAGTATTTCTGACTCCCAGGTCACTGCTGTCAACAACGTGGTCAGAGTATTACGCCACTTTTACAGACTCACAATGAAAACATACAAAAACAAAACCAAAATGGATTTTCCTGGGAAATACGTAAAGGAACATCCTTTCCAGGGTAATGACTTGTATATTAGGCAAAATAAATAACCAAAAATACTCCTCCACACCTTGGGCTATGTTCACACGTAGCGTTTTTGATGCATTTTTGCACTTTTGCATTGCTTTCAACCAAGACAAATGCATTCACCAGGAAATGTCATTTTAACATTTTACAACCTTATCTGGCCATGTGGTGTGTGACACATCATTAGACACATGCATAAAGTGCTGAAAAGACATGGGAACAGCATGGGGAAGACCTCTGGAAGCATCTCTGACTCCCAGGTCAATGCCTACAAGTGTGCCCATCATAAGTGATCCTTGCCACAGGCTAAGATGCCTCTCGCCATGCACCTGTCGTTGCAGACTTGCAACAATCATCATCCACGTCCTAGTCCCACTGCAGCGTTCAGTTGTCCTTACCTCATTCCTTGGAATGCAAGCGCAAGTATGCAGGCAGCCACCCACCCACCGGCTGCAATACTATACTGCCAAGTTTTTGACAGCTGCTTGCACTTGAAATGTGGCCTTTTAGGCTTGTGGAGGCGGAAGCTTTTCATAACCTCATGCCGGTGGCGGCTGGTGTCCATACTCGGTCCCCAGCCACCACTATATTTTCCGGTATCGCCTCCGCCTTCCACAAGCACGGGTCCCACAACATTACCTGTGCCCTCCCTGATGCACTTACTGGGAAGGACCGCCTAACAACAAACACATGGACAGGTGAATGTGGCCAGGGACGGTACGGAGCCAGTCCAACCTTTTTTTGCTAAGAGTTGTATTTAGCTCGGTGAAAAGACTGGCATAGAGGGAAACCCTATCTACCCTGCGTGTCATTTCTCCCAGGAAGTCCTCTAATGCAGCTTGTTGCAGAAGCAAGGGCAGCCCGTCTTTTACACCCAGACTGACTGGGGTGAGCGTGGTTAGTGGTCACACTGGGCCACGAACTAAGGAGTGCCTGGAGGGGAGTGACTAAGGGCCTTGCCAGATCTGACCATGAACACATGGCGGCTTAATCGACTTCGTGGTCTGAGGAGGGACGTGGGAGGTGGCCCAGGTGCTACTCCAGGTCAGACCCCAGTCACAGCTGTTGACCCACACTGGGGAATGCAGGAACGGGCAGGCACGGCTGGTTTGCAGACAGGCTGGTACTGTCAGGCACTGCTGGCATGCAGACAGGCGGGTACTGGCAGGTAGGAACCAGTACAGACTGGGATACAGGAACAGAGCCGCAGGTGCGTTGGACAAGCAGAGCAGAACCGCAAGCGCGGAGGACAAGCAGAGCAGAGCAGAGCGAAACAGCAGGTGCGGAGAATGTTAAATATTAATTAATTATGGATATTCATTTTATTCTGAACCATACAGATTGCATCAGCCATCGTGTTAGCGCATGTCAGCTAAAAATCCTATTTGTGTATTTTTGGTTCAGCACCATAATTGAAGAACAGGTGCCATATGATCGGCCTATAAAAGCCCATGTTAGAGACAGGGGGCTGCTTGCCATTCCACATGACACAGGACGAGGGTCTGTGTGTAAACCAGCTGCTGATGCAAGCCCAAGGAAACACGTTCTTTACCCGGACACATAGTGCCATCCGGACACACATGCAGGACACAGACAGATGCAATCTACCATCCAGGATCCCAGGGAAAAATGGGTGAATCTCAACTAT